>NC_069504.1:45729119-46029119 GCF_027579735.1 Bombina bombina | reverse complement strand
CTGAGCAGCGCTTGAACCCCATGGGTACCCAGCCATGCCTCAACAGTATCCAAAATATATAGGACAGAAACACACTGAAAGAAAGTGTTAGCCTTACTGGAATAAAATCAAAGAAATTTGGACAAAATAGAACCAAATACATTTCAAAGAAGTCTTAACCTGCCCCTTACCAGCCAAGCTGGAATACGGCATGTGCATCGCAACATTAGGGAGCTAATTTCGAACCCCAATTAAAAACATGTTACTTGGGAAAGAACTCAGGATTCGTTCCTTAATAAGAACAACCAAACTAGTATAAGCTTAAAGTTTTAGTCTTAGAACTCAATCTTGAAGCCCATAGTAACAGTTTAAGAATTGAATCCAATTATAATTGATTATCTTAGAACAAAAGAAATATGGATTTTTTTTTTTGATTTTTTTTTAAATCACAGAATTCTTCTAGCTAAAATAGCTAAAGACATAGATTAACCCTCATTTGCGAATATATTCAATAAAATGAAGACACAAATGAAATCATTAGCATGATAGTCCAGTTTAAGGACCAGTCAAAACAGAGGACTTGCAAAAAGCAAAACAACAAGACAAATGCAACGGCACCTAGTCTAGTAAATGTTGTCCCTTAACAATGCTAAAATAAATCATGATCTGATACTTGATCTTAAAGTAAACAGAAAAAATGAAGCAATTGCAATATCACAGGACCAAGAAAAGTACCTGAAACTAAATAATTTTCCAAAAATAAGATACAACTATATAAAGGAAAATAAATACTATTTTGCTATAAAAACAATAGCATAATTAGTAGGAGTAGAGATAGCTCCAATAAATTGGAGAACCCTCCAAATTGAATTTAACTGCTGACAAAGAATATAGTTTAAAAATAAAAGACAATTCTCAGCCTATTCCATTCCCTAGTATGGGGAATTGGAAAGAAAACCTCTGAAATCACAGAAGAAAAAAAAAAGGCAGAAATAGTGTCAGCTAGTCTTAAAGAACTAGTTACCTTAATATCCAAAATAATCAACACCTCTTCAACAAAGAACAAATGTACTTTAATAATAAAAAAATTATATAAAAAAGTAGATTTGTTAGTGTCAATATCTGATGAAGAGAATTTCTGAAAGAGAAAAAAACATCATCAGAGGAGGATAAATCAGTATGTTGTTGGTCATTTGAAACTTCAATAATTAAAAAAGAAGTGAAAAAGACCTAAAAATCGTATTAGAAGGCACAAAGTCAGACATAGCCTTAATCAGAAAAAATATTTCTTATAAATCTTCTAAACATTTCTTGCACTTAAGAATGGAAATGTATAAAGCATAAATACTAATGGAATCTGCATGTAAAAGTATATCATAATAACTTATTACAAACCATAGCTAGAGATAAACATTTATAACATTTAAAATAAATGAACTTAGCTTTGGTAGAACTGAAACTCAGTTAAGCATTTTTCCAGAAGTGGCTTCTGACTCAGGGACAAACGGAGACATCTTGCAATATGTAATAGAAAAAACAACATATAAAACAAAATTGATCAAATTCCTTAAATGACAGTTTCAGGAATGGGAAAAAAATGCCAGTGAACAAGCTTCTAGCAACCAGAAGCAATAAATAATGAGACTTAAATAATGTGGAGACAATAGTGATGCCCATATTTTTTAGCGCCAAAAAAGACGCCCACATTATTTGGCGCCTAAATGCTTTTGGCGCCAAAAATGACGCCACATCCGGAACGCCGACACTTTTGGCGTAAAAAAACGTCAAAAAAATGACGCAACTTCCGACACGTATGACGCCGGAAACAGAAAAAATGTTTTTGCGCCAAAAAAGTCAGCGCCAAGAATGACGCAATAAAATGAAGCATTTTCAGCCCCCGTGAGCCTAATAGCCCACAGGGAAAAAGTCAAATTTTAAGGTAAGAAAAAAATTGATTAATTCATATGCATTATCCCAAATATGAAACTGACTGTCTGAAATAAGGAATGTTGAATATCCTGAGTCAAGGCAAATAAATGTTTGAACACATATATTTAGAACTTTATATAAAAGTGCCCAGCCATAGCTTAGAGTGTCACAGAAAATAAGACTTACTTAATCCAGGACACTCATCTACAAGTAGTAGAAAGCCAAACCAGTACTGAAACGAGAATCAGTAGAGGTAATGGTATATATAAGAGTATATCGTCGATCTGAAAAGGGAGGTAAGAGATGAATCTCTACGACCGATAACAGAGAACCTATGAAATAGACCCCGTAGAAGGAGATAATTGAATTCAAATAGGCAATACTCTCCTCACATCCCTCTGACATTCACTGCACGCTGAGAGGAAAACCGGGCTCCAACTTGCTGCGGAGCGCATATCAACGTAGAATCTAGCACAAACTTACTTCACCACCTCCATAGGAGGCAAAGTTTGTAAAACTGATTTGTGGGTGTGGTGAGGGGTGTATTTATAGGCATTTTGAGGTTTGGGAAACTTTGCCCCTCCTGGTAGGAATGTATATCCCATACGTCACTAGCTCATTGACTCTTGCTAATTACATGAAAGAAAATTTGGGTTTAGTGTCCCTTTAATGAAGTAATCTTTAATGAAAAAGATATGTGACTATCTGCCCCATCCAGATCTGTCAGTCAAGCTTTTGTCAAGTCATTCTACAGGTTAAAGGAACATTCTAATCTAAATATAAACTGCTCTATCGCAGAGGCGTAACCAGAAACTCCAGGGCCCCGGTGCAAGAATCCATAAAGGCCCCCCCCCCCCGGGTCATAGACATTCATAAGGACCCACAGTCACCTATGTGCATAAACACATATGGCTTCTGCGATATTAATGTTTGACAAAATATGCCGCTGGAGAGTATACTGGCTGGTAGAGTATGTTATATACATACACACACACATTTACATATATATATATATATACATACATACATATATATAAATCTATATAAATCTATATATACACATATATACATACACAGGGCTCAACATTTCCACTAGACCACTAGCCATTGGCGAGTGGAAATTTAACTGCGGCGAGTAAAAGTTAGTCAGTGGATGTCTACAAATTTTATCTAAAGTGATACTATAGATCCATGAAAGGGCAAGGATATGTTATTACTATAAGGCTATAAGGACCCCATTAGTGCTTAGAGTGTTACTTCTGAGAGAGTAAACAGGGACAGAGAGAGATTGGAGAGTAAAAGTGAAAGTGGAGAAAAAGATAGCGTTAAGAAAGAGTGGGGAAAAAAAGAGTGTAGAGATTTGAAAGAGAAGATAGAAAGAGAGTAAAGAGAAGATATGGGCCTCTAGTTATTAAGGTCTGGCGGACCTGATCCGACACTGCGGATCAGGTCCGCCAGACCTCGCTGAATACGGCGAGCAATACGCTCCCCATATTCAGCATTGCACCAGCAGCTCACAAGAGCTGCTGGTGCAACGCCGCCCCCTGCAGACGTGCGGCCAAAAGGCCGCCAGCAGGGGGGTGTCAATCAACCCGATCATACTCGATCGGGTTGATTTCCGGCGATGTCTGTCCGCCTGCTCAGAGCAGGCGGACAGGTTATGGAGCAGCGATCTTTGTGACTGCTGCTTCATAACTGCC
The DNA here is from genome assembly GCF_027579735.1 of Bombina bombina. NCBI lineage: Eukaryota > Metazoa > Chordata > Amphibia > Anura > Bombinatoridae > Bombina > Bombina bombina. The sequence goes on along the minus strand of NC_069504.1, from coordinate 46,025,511 downwards.
GTTTCTGGCGAGTCTGTAGACTGGCCAGAAACACGGGGCATCAAGCTCCTTACGGAGCTTGATAACTAGAGGCCATGACCTGAGAGAGAAAGAGAGAGGGTAAAAAGAGAAATTGAAGAGAGGAGGCAGTGGAGGAAGATAGATGAGAGATGATAATTATAAAACAATTTTCCCAGGTCTGCTATGAGCTCACATTAATGTCAACACTCTCTGCTTTCGCTCAGTTCCCTAGAACTCTACTTGATGTTGCTAACTACTAGGCACTTATTTTTGTTAATTTATTACTGTATGTAGCATTATTTAATTTATTGTATAAAACAAAAACAATATTATTGCCCGGTCGCGCCATTTAACTGAATGTAGCTCATTCCTGCTACTAGACCAGAGCGGGAGCAAGCTACATTTCGTTTAATGGCGCGACCAGGCACGCTGTGACTAGACAGTGTTGCCGCGATGCGCTGAGGAAAAACCAGACCCGCTCAGTAGAGCGAGGAGCGGTGTTCTGGAAAAAATTAACTTTTAAATAAAAATTCTCTGCAATACTTTAATGTATACATCTGCCACTAAGCTAATGTTATATAATTCTATAACATTAGTTTGTAAGTTTACTGCAACTTTAAGTTCTCCCTAGTGCCACAATGGATAGTGGCTGCTTCCCTCTGTGATGTCAGAGTGCAGAGAGTTAATGGGAAATCCTGAGAAGGCATTCAATCAATAAAGAGCAAGGTCATTTATGGGACCTCAGGAATTTTTTAGCCTTTGCAGAGACTACACTTGCAGTCAGGAGCCAATGTGCACGCCAAAGCCATCAATGAGATCTATAGTCAAGTTTGTGCTGAAGGCAGCTGGGCCCCTGGGGGGGGGGCTCCAGGGCCTGGTCACAGTCGCGACCTCTGCATCCCCAGTAGTTACGCTTCTGCTCTATCGTATTAAAGCATTTCTTTTACAAAAAATCGCCTTTTTAATATTAGTTAAACTTTGTCAAAATGGTGAATACATGGGTAAAGTTTTACTCTTGAGATACCCCCTTTTTGTTCCAGATGACTATACAGCCAGTGATTGGAGTATACATGTGTATGTCATTTTTCATTGGTTCATTAACTGTATGCTCATTAAGAACACCCTTAGCATTTGTGAGGCCCCGGGACAAGACAAATATGCGGGGCCCCATAGCTCAGTGCTCTTATTCCCCTTCCCATGTATGCTCTTCCCCAACCATTAGTGTTACCTATATCAAGATATAAAGGCACAGGAGCAACACTTTGAGTATGTATTTAATGCCTTTGTAGGAGTTAAACATTATAAAATAAAGCCATTTTAAAAAAAAAATACTCATGGATAGAGCAAAGTTGTCAAACCTAAGGATCATTAACCACAATCTGGCCCACCATTGCTTTTACTTGGCCCCCACTTACATCCTTCAACATTTCTCAGCAGGACCAGGAGTCTAGGGGCTGACTTATGGTGTCTAATAAGTAGAACTGCAGAAGCCAAAGAACAAAAACAGAGTAGGCCAAGGGAAGAGTTAGTCTGGTTAGGTGGTCCTGGGGCATATCCATACAAAGACCACAGTTTCACTTTGCGAAACCTAGATGGACCCTTGCAAAATGCAGAAAGATTGGGAGTACTGAGATTATATAATGTACGTAGCAGCACTGTGACAGAGAATGCATGTCATCAAAAGTTCCTAATGTGCAGTACATAACTGTGTGATGATATAGTGATAAATTTAGCTCATTTACAGGTTTGTTACTAACAAACGGCAAGATTACGAGTTTTGCGTTAGAGGCTATGCGGTGCTAACGAGCAGTTTTCTCTCACCGCTCACTTACCTACAGCGCTGGTATTACAGGTTTTTACAAACCCGGCGTTAAAAGGCAAGAAGTGAGCGTTAAGCAAAATTGTGCTCCTTACCGCACTCCAATACCAGCGTTGCTTAAGTCAGTGGTGAGCTGGTCGTACGTGCTCGTGCACGATTTCCCCATAGGAATCAACAGGGAGAGCCAGCTGAGAAAAAGTCTAACACCTGCAAAAAAGCAGCGTAAAACTCAGTAACGCAGCCCCATTGATTCCTATGGGGAAATAAAATGTATGTTTACACCTAACACCCTAACATGATCCCTGAGTCTAAACACCACTAATCTTACACTTATTAACCCCTAATCTGCTGCCCCCAACATCACCGACACCTACATTATATTTATTAACCCCTAATCTGCCGCCCCCAATCTACACTTATTAACCCCTAATCTGCCGCCCCCAACGTCACCGCCACTATAATAAACATATTAACCCCTAAATCGCCGCACTCCCACCTTGCAAACATTAGTTAAATATTATTAACCCCTAATCTGCCATCCCTAACATCGCTGCCACCTACCTACATTTATTAACCCCTAATCTGCCGCCCCCAATGTCGCCGCCACTATACTAAATGTATTAACCCCTAAACCTAAGTCTAACCCTAACTTAAATATAATTACAATAAATCTAAATAAAAATTAATATTATTACCTAAATAATTCTTATTTAAAACTAAATACATACCTATAAAATAAACCTTAAGCTAGCTACAATATAACTAATAGTTACATTGTATCTTTATTTTACAGGCAAGTTTGTATTTATTTTAACTAGGTAGAATAATTATTAAATAGTTATTAACTATTTAATAACTACCTAGCTGGACTTCCGGTGGGCGGGCTGGCTGGATGGCCGCAAGTGTGTGAAGCTCTGCATCGCTGAGCCTTTTAACAAGCTTTAACACCATTTAGTTTTGCCATCCAGCCCCCCACAGCCTGTGTCTTGCTAGGATACCATCTAGGTACATTGCTAGCTGACTCTTTGTAGTGTCGGGCGCACCATCAGCCCGAGCCCTCGGAAGGGCTGTGAAGGAGATATAGTCGACCCGCCATCTTGGCGCATCAGAGGCACAATTTGTCTGTGCGAATAGAGGAGAGTGACAAGGCTTAAGGACTTACCGACACAAGCATAAGAGACCCCTCGATCTCCCTCTATCTAGCCGCTGGTTCAGGCGTCGGCAGAGCTGGGACTTTTAAACATCGGCGCTGGGATACCAGGTAAGCCCACGTGGGTGACTGAACTGAACTGTTGCTCTCTTCCTCTGTCTGGGACACGGGTTGAAAATTAGCACAGACTAACCCCTCTGCAGCATGCCTGGCCCGTATAGCTGGAGGTCATTTTGCTAAGAAACTTAGACCTCATCATAAACATAGCGGGACAGAACCATTTGTAATTATCTGGGGCTTTATTTGAGACAGGAATCTTACACCGCACTGTTTGGCTGTCTGCACATATACCTGGTATGTGCAGGTTATAGAGAGCAAGTTTGAACCTAACAAGTATGACATAAGGAAACATCATTTGGCCATACTAAACAGCTTATTCGCAAAGTTCTTTTTGGACCCTTTCCTGGTGCCCTTAGCAAATAAAGCTGCTCTCTTGCTGGATATTCTGATGAGAGTGGACGAGTATTTTCTCAAGCTACCTCCTTCTCTGAGTGACGCCATGAGCCACAAAAACAAATCTGCTGATAAGAAATCTAAACACCATATAGAGACCCAGGCGGTGGTTGAATCAAACCCTGAGACCTCAGTTAATGGCAATGGGGACCAATCTCAGCTCATGAAAGAACTGAAATCTTTTTTTCTACCTAAAAGGGAAACCCTACAAGCAGGCCTAGACACCATGACTAGTGAGGTCAGGCAATATTCCACCCGCCTTTCAGATGCAGAGGGTCGCATTTCAGAAATAGAGGACAGACAGGTCGAATCCAGTAGCTCCATCCAACAGATCCTTCGCCAGAACAAGATGTTGCAAGAGAGAGTCGAAGATCTGGAAAACCGCAGTTGCCGCAATAACCTACGGGTAGTGGGACTGCCGGAGAAAGTCAAAGGAAAAGATCTGCTGGCCTTTACTGCCCTGATTCCTACCCTTGGATATAGAGAGAGCCCATAGGATTGGCCCTGACCGGACCCTGGAGAATAGCAATATGAAGCCGAGGCAAGTGATTTTTAAGGGCCTCAATTTCCAAGAAAAACTGAAAATCTTACGAGCATACCGCTTGCAGAAAGAGGTTCTATATGAGGGCCATCGAATTCTCCCTTTTCAAGACTTCTCTTCAGAAGTCACCAAGCAACGTAAGGACTTTTGACCCTTCTGTTCACGGCTGTATGAACAGGGCTGGCAAGTGGCCCTGCTGTTTCCAGCTAAACTCAGATTGCAAACCCCATATGGCCCAAAGTTTTTTCCCTCCCCTCAGGCGGTGGTGAGCTATCTGGAGTCGGAGAGAAAGCATGCAGACGCCAACGGAGGACCCTGATCAAGACCCATTACGTAAATATAACATGATTGCTCTTGTTTATGGCTTTGTTATTGACTTGTGCTAGAACTTTACAGAACTGTAATACACGTAACCTTGATAGGGCACACCAGAGGATGGATGACCCTGGGGAGATATCTCAGATGTGCCCTCCTCTGGGCGCTCGAAGGCTGTGTGTGGAAGCAGGCCCAATGCTACTGTTTCAGTTTTTGTTAAATTGTCTAATGTTAACTTTATTTAATAGTTGTTCAGTTCTCTTATTTTTATTTTTATTGTTACTAATACCCAGATGGAACGTCTTAGATGTAATATGTACTGGACTGCACACAGCGGGAAGGGAGTTGCCCCGACATGTGGCTTATGTCATGGAGGGATGTCTGTTACATTTTACCTTTGCCTTCAGATATACACATGAGACTTTGCTGTACCTGAACTATTGCCTAACCTGCCTGGAGTTTACCCTCTGGGGAGGATCTGTTCCGGTAGAGTTCTCTCTCAGGGATCTGACCCTTACAAGTATTATTAAACTCTTGCCCAAGGATTCTAATGTATCTCAAAACTTACTTAGGGGTCGACAAAGGATATGTATAGATGTATTTATTTGTCTATTCCAATATGCTGCTGTCTGCTATTACGCGGGACAGACGGCTCTCTTGTGTTATCACCATGCCTATGAAGGTCTGAAATGTCATTATGTATTTAACTATGCAATGTCAATGCTTATCTGCTATTCTAGTCAATGTCAGTACTGTATTACCTATTACTACCTTCACGATTGTAATGTAATTCAATGTTTAGCCAAATATTATCCAAAGATACATATATGCGTTAGTATTTTATCGTCAGATTATGCATTAGTCAAATGTTTTAAACCTAGATGTATATCTTTAACTGTCGGGTCACTCCTCTTGTACTGCATTACTCAATCCCTATATTCTGCAATTTGTTGTTACTCCTTATGCCAGGGAATTAGGTCAGAACTCTGTAGGCTTTGCATTATACACGTGGCTGTGTGGATGTGTGGAGGTGGGGGGAGGAATGGATGGAGATTGTTTCGGGATATAATTCTTTGCACTGCTTTTAATGTAACAGAGACCACTTCCTTGGTACTATACCCCCCTCCCCCTTTTTTTTAATATCTTTATGTCCCCTCCTATTATCTCACTTTCTTTGCTCTGCCTAATTGTTGGGATAAATGACTCTTAAATTAACATCTTGGAACGTGGGGGGTATTAACTCTCCGATAAAGAGGAGAGCGATCTTGTCCCATTTGCAGAAATTAGACTCTGACGCTGCGTTTCTCCAAGAAACCCATTTAACTGATGCTGAACATGAGAAGTTGCAACAAACCTGGGTGGGAACAGTTTGCTATCTTTCTTACACTAGCTCCAGTAGAGGCCTAGCAGTCTTGTTTGGTAAGCGTTGCCCAGTTGAAGTCCTTCACACACATAAAGATGAAGGTGGTAGATTTCTGATACTAAATGTTAGATTCCAGAATACTACGTACATCCTTTGCAACATATATGCACCAAACTCTAAAATTATGACATTTGGGATACACTGATTCAAACTCTGACACCCTTTACGGGTATACCATTTATTTGGGGGGGGGGGATTTCAATCTCACCCCCAGTCCAAGGGTAGACAGATCTTGGTTGGCCCCGGTAGACGACAGTGCCAGGCTTTTGAGATGCAAAGGGAAATTTGAGGGTAAGGTCTTTTCTAAATTGCGAGCGGATCTGGCGGTGTGTGACATTTGGAGAAGGAGGCACCCTATGACACGGTCTTATACTTGCTTGTCTAAATCGGTGGGCTCTCTGTCTAGAATAGACATGTTCTGGTTATCGGACTCTCTGATACCCAGAGTCGTCGATGACAAAATCAACTCGATTGTGCTCTCGGATCAAGCCCCAGTGGGATTGAAACTGAAGCTTTTCACACCCAGACCAAATAGAACACGCTACGGTTCCCATCATATTTGGTGACCTCGGAGGCTTTCCAAAAGTATCTCATTCACTGTTGGAATGATTACTACACGGAAAACCAGCAGCACCTAGACAGACCCCAATTATTTTGGGACACTGCCAAGGCTGTCCTTATGGGACACATCATTTCCTACGTAGCCAATTTGAAACGCAGAGCACAACTTAAACATGATGAACTGCAGAGTAATTTGGAACACGCTTGCCAAGGTTATGAGGCAAACAAATCCAGAGATTTGATAGCCAAGGAGGAATTGGACGCCTTCTTGAAACAGAGAGCGGCATCTGTCTTGCTAAAATCGGCAAGCAAATTTCACAGATATGGCAATAGATCGGGTAGACTGATGGCCCACCTGGTAAATAGAAAAGCGGCTGGACGTGAGATCTCTGCTATACAACTCCAGGGCACTGTATATAACACCCCAATGGAGATTGCGGAGGGCTTTGCATCATACTACAGACAGCTATATACTAGGCAGCCTGAAGCTCCTGCAGAAGCACTAGAACGGTTTTGGAGAACGGTGTCGCTTCCAAATCTGACTAAGAATCAGTTAGGCTCCCTGAATGCTCCGATCTCCTTGGAGGAGGTGCAGCTTACAACCAAATCACTGGCCTTGGGCAAGGCGGCGGGCCCCGATGGCCTACCTGTAAAGCTATATCGTATGCTCTTGCCACAAATATCCCCAGTACTTAATAATCTATTTAATGGTCTGTTTTGTGGAGACGATTACCCCTCTGACACCTTTTCCTCTGCCTTTATTACCCTAATTCCGAAACCGGGAAGGGACCCCCTAGAGCCAGGATCTTATCGCCCCATTTCGCTTTTAAATTCGGACTACAAGATATTCACTAAAATTCTTGCAAATCGGTTAAAAGTTATCTTGCCCACCCTCCTTGGCCCCAATCAAACGGGCTTTGTATACCAGCGCACTCCGGTGACTAACTTGAGGCGTGTACTCCACGTCATCAATCATTATTGGAACAGAGAGCAGACTCGTTCCGGGATAGACAATTCGGAGGCCTTTCTCCTTTCTCTTGATGCGGAGCAGGCCTTCGACCGAGTTGAGTGGCCTTATCTTTTCGAAGCTCTGGGCCATTTTAACTTCCGGGGCCCTTACTTGGAGGTATTGAAAAAGCCTTACTCAACGCCTGATGCTCATATCCTGGTGAATGGCTGCTTCTCCTCTGGTTTTGCCCTGGAGAGGGGTACCAGGCAGGGGTGCCCCCTTTCCCCTCTGATTTTTGACCTGGCCTTGGAGCCTTTGGCGGTAAGGTTGTGTCAAGTCTTTCCAGGGGTAACCCTGGGCTCTAGGGTACTCCACTTAGCAGTATACGCAGAAAACATGATGTTGTTTGTGGACTCCCCGAAACAATTTATCCCGACCATACTAGAGACGCTCGAATCGTTTGGCGGATTCTCAGGCTATAAGATAAACAATACTAAGTCTGAAATACTGTGGCTACACAGACGAGCCTCTGAGTCTGCTGCGTATCCTTTTGTGGAGGTGACTGACTCCCTCACATACCTAGGTATTAAACTACATAGGAACCCACACAAATTGTATGGACTCAACATCACCAGCCAATGCGATCTGATCTGTTCTAGGCTGACTAGCTGGCAGAATCTTCCTTTGAGTCTCACAGGACGCATAAATTTGTTTAAGATGTCCTTGTTGCCCAAGATTTTGTATACCTTACTAATGTTGCCTCTCCTGATGACCAAGGGAGACATAAAAAGATTGGACAAAGCGGTGAGCCACTTTGTTTGGAAGGGAAAGAAACCCAGAATTGCGACCCATAAACTACATTCCGCTTTTCTTAGCGGAGGCCTGGGCCTACCACATATCCAATACTATAATTGGGCGGTGCTGATAAGATTGGTGCTGGACTGGCAGCTGGACACAGAGCACTTTTGTGATAAACAGCTGGAGGAAAATGTGATAGGGTCTTGTGGCTTGGCATATCTCCCCTACTGTCAGTGGAGGGATGTGCCTCCACACGTTAAAAATAATCTCATGTACAGGGACCCCCTCAGAGTTTGGCTAAGGGTGCACAAGCTGCTGAACCATCCAAACCCGGCACCGAAATATATACCCATTCAGGGTAATCTTTGTTTCCCTAGTGGAGACAAACATGCCCCATTTGGTGTGTGGAGCGCGAAAGGCTTGCTGAGGGTGAGGGACGTTCTGGATCCATTGTCGCACACCGTCAGGACATTTCAAGATCTGAGAGGTACTTTTGATCTCCCTAACCAGCATTTTTATGCTTACCTGCAGCTCAGGCACTATGTTAGAGCACTAATGCATGAAAATTCGGAGTTGTGGTCTCGGGCTCCATTTGTAATCCCCCAGACTTCTTTCAAAATGGGGGGCTTCTCCATTTCGGGAATTTATCAGGAAATTCTTCGAAAGCACACTATTGAGGTTCAGTCTGGGGTTCTTGAGCGGTTGAGACTGGATACTGCCAAACGAGATATCCATTCAGGTTTTACAGGATAGCCTAGTGCAGACTAAGGCAGCTATTCTGGCACTGTCGTTGAGGGAGGCACAGATTAGGATACTTAATAGGGACTACATCACTCCTAGCAGGAGGGCAAAGTGGAACCCCAACCACCCAAATAGATGTGTGAAATGCCAGCTGCCTGACCCCTCCCTGGCTCATTACTTCTATGATTGCCCATTGGTTAGGCATTTTTGGGGTTGTGTGCAATACTGGCTTAGGACTGTCCTGTGTGTGGATGTCTCCTTTAACCTTTCTAACATATATTTATTTAAGTGGACTGCGGTTAATCCTAGAGTACGGCCCCTTCTAACGCTTTGTACATTACTAGCACAACATTGTATCCTGACCCTGTGGTGCTCAAACCGTGCCCCTACGGTGGCGCAGTTCAAGAAAACCCTCTTTAAACACTTATTTATAGAACGACAAGACACATGCTGGGATACTAATCACAGACTGCCACATTTCCTGAGGAAATGGAAATGCCTTTTGGAGAAATTACCGACAGGCCAGCAACTTCAAATCCTTAAACCCTTTGCACACCATGAAATAATGCTAGAAGCTACCCTTAGGGGGGAGTGGACGGCCCTTTCGGGGGAAGTGCAACCACAAGTCAGAGCTAGTGAATTGGAGATAATCCCTATTGAATCTTTCTTTTAGTCACCCTATCTCTTCTTCTCCCTCTTTCTTCCCCCCCCCGCCCTTAGTCCCCTTTTTCTTTTTTTCTTTTTTTTTTTTTTCTCCCGCCCCCCGTGCAGTCACACACACGCATGCCTATGCAGTGCCCTACATTTGGGGTTCATAGGAACCTAGCTACGGTATGGTTATCCGACCTTCCGGGTTTATTTAAGGTTTATTTAAGGTTTGTTGAGTTATGTTATTAGAGTTAGGAATGTTATTGTATGGAAAAAATAATATAAAATATTGAGGGATATGTGCAAATTGTCGGTCCAAAATCCCATCTTTTAATGAATGGCTAACAAGTCTACGATACACCTGTACAACAAGATGCCGCTGCTTAGACTACCTGAAAGACATACACTGTATTATCACATGTAAAATTCAAATAACTGTACTGTCAATCTTTCTCCTAATGTCTACCAAATGGATGTATCTATGTATTATGTGTTATTTTGTTGTATCCTCAATAAAAAAAACAAATTAAAAAAAAAATAAAAAAATAACTATGTAGCTAAAATAAATACAAAAGTACCTGTAAAATAAAACCTAACCTAAGTTACACTAACACCTAACCTAACCCTACAATTAAATAAATTAACTAAATTAAAAAAAATTAAATAAATTAAATTAGCTAAAGTGCAACCCCCCCCCCACTAAATTACAGAAAATAATAAACAAATTACAAGATATTTAAACTAAATACACCTAATCTAATAGCCCCCCAAAATAAAAAAGCCCCCCCCCCAAAATAAAAAAAACCCTAGCCTAAACTAAACTATCAATAGCCCTTAAAAGGGCCTTTTGCGGGGCATTGTCCCAAAGAAATCAGCTCTTTTACCTGTAAAAAAAATACAAACAACCCCCCCAACAGTAAAACCCACCACCCACACAACCAACCCTCCAAAGAAAATACTATCTAAAAAAACTAAGCTCCCCATTGCCTTGAAAAGGGCATTTGGATGGGCATTGCCCTTAAAAGGGCAATTAGCTCTTTTGCGGCCCAAACCCTAATCTAAAAAAATAAAACCCACCCAATACATCCTTAAAAAAACCTAACACTAACCCCTTGAAGATCGACTTACTGTTCTGAAGACCGGACATCCATCCTCAAGGAAGCGGCAGAAGTCTTCATCCAACCGGGCAGAAGTCCTCAACGAAGCCGGGCGAAGTCTTCATCCAAGCCGGGCGAAGTGGTCCTCCAGACGGGACAGAAGTCTTCATCCAGACGGCATCTTCTATCTTCATCCATCCGACGCGGAGCGGCTCCATCTTCAAGACATTCGACACGGAGCATCCTCTTCATCCTGAGTCTTCTTACTGAATGACGGTTCTTTTAAATAACGTCATCCAAGATGGCGTCCCTTAGATTCTGATTGGCTGATAGAATTCTATCAGCCAATCGGAATTAAGGTAGAAAAAAATCCTATTGGCTGATGGAATTCATCAGCCAATAGGATTGAGCTCACATTCTATCGGCTGATAGAATTCTATCAGCCAATCGGAATCTAAGGGACGCCATCACCGGCTTTAAAAGGCACCACCGTAGTAATGCGAGTAGAGCTTGACAAATGCATGCTAGCCGAAATGTGTTGCTCTTTTTTTTATCCCTCTGAGGATCCGTACTTGCCAAAAACACACGCTGTCTGACACAGACTGATTCAGGAACGCCAACTGGCGATATTGCTGTTAAGCAAAAACAGGCGGCTAAAAACTCGGGCGGTAATAAAGCAACAGGCAGAACTGTCTGCCAACAAACATCTGGAAATTGAGGAATCCGTCTACACTAATCATGGCCGGGCTGTAAAAGAGGAAAAAACTGCGACTGAGACCGGTGCCAGGAGAGCTGCTAGACACCCTTCGGTGTAAGTAAAAAGTTTATTACCCTACTTGGAACTATTGGTTTGCTTTTGACAAGTTCTTTTTCTTGTCTCATATACCCTCCTGCATTAGGATTGATGAGCAATGCTGGAGGATTACATAAAAAACTGACTCTTTTATCTTTGAATGACAATCTGTTTTACTTATTTATTTATTTATTTATCTGTATACCACACTGTTTTTATTGAGCATTTATTGTAAAGGCCATTTAATTTTATGGTCATTTGCCACTTATTTTTTTGGCCATTTGTGTATTTATGCTATAAGCTTGTCCTTTTATTTTTATTTTTAGTATTTTAATATCAGTATTAACCAGTATCTTATGATCTGTGTGATTTTTTATGTATGAATTATTATTGTGTGAGAGTATTATGTATTAATAATGTGTATTATCTAATATGAATTGTAAACATTACAATTTTCATTCATTTTACCTATCCTATTTATATATAAATTAGGACCATAGCTGATTAAGCCATATAGTGTATAGTTCAGCTGTCCTCTCAGCGCCACAGACTTTTTTAGTATTGTTTGAGTGTCTGCAAAGACACCTAACATTCTAAATATTTTCCCCCATTACAGCAAATGTCCAACAACAAACAAGACCAGCCTATTCAGCCTTAGGGGCCGATCTAAAAATCTCCATATCAGCCCCAATGCCTCTGTTTCCGTGCGAGCCTTCAGGCTCACCGGAAACAAGAGTTAAGAAGCAGCAGTCTTAAAACTGCTGCTCCTTAACTCGTACTTCTCCTCTGAGGCTGCGGACATCAATGGAATCTAAGCAAACTTATAACATACATTAAGCTCCCACACTAACGGCATAGCATCACTTGACACATTTCATTCAGCATTTTCAAAGATCATTTTCTCAGATGACACAAAAACAACTAGCATGTAATGTGAAAATAAAGGTATTTTCTTTTACCTAATTGGTGCTGTGGATACCATTTGTCTTTTTTTTTTTTTAAAAAAAAACAACTAGGGAGCGCTCACCAATGAGAGTAAAATGTGAGTTAATTAGTCCAAAAGAAACCACTAGGCTGCTGCACCTAATAAATGGGTGTATCACATCCGAATCTGAAAATACTAGCAAAACAAAGGAGGGGCCTCCTAGTGTAATATCATCATTCACTTAATGGTACATAGAGAACAAAAGATCTCACTCACATATTGATGAGCACTTATAAGGAAGTGCAAGTATTGCGGACAGGGTCCTCAGAGATGCCTCGAAAAGCTCTCCTCTGGCTCTGTGTGAAACAGCTGTTACTTCACTTCATACAGGGTATACCATCAGTTTCTATGGGATTCCTGTAAAAGTTCTGCAAGGGTGATTTGAACAGCCAATAGAATTTTAGTAGCTTTCATCCTAATGGCTGATTTGAATTTGAAAAATCAAATTAGCCAATAGGAATTCAAGGGACGCCATTTTTAATCACTTCCCTTGAATTTTCTATCCAGTGTGCGGCGAAGATCGTACGAAGAGGATCCTCCACGATCCATGGCTCCGAGGTCGCCGGTCTTCAGCTCTACGGTCTTCAATCTTCAGCTCCGCTCCACGAAGGATGTTCCAGGAAGAAGAAAGAAGAGATCGCCGCTTGGAAGAAGACTTCACCACCTGGAACAGGACCTTCGCCGCTGGACTTCAGGATCGATGAGTAGCAACCTGGGGCTTAAACTTAGGGTTTTTTAAGGGTTTTTTTTTTGGGGGGGGGGGGTTATTTTATTTAGATAGGGTGGACAGTAAAAGAGCTGAATGCCCTTTTAAGGGCAATGCCCAACAAATGCCCTTTTCAGGGCAATGGGTAGTTTAGGGTTTTTAGTGTTTGGTTATTTTATTTGGGGGGGTTTGGTGGGTGGGGGATTTTACTGTTAGGGGGGCTTTGTGTATTTTCTTGAAAAAGAGCTGATTATCTTGGGGCAATGCCCTGCAAAAAGCCTTTTTAAGGGCTACGGGTAGTTTATTAGAGTAGGGGGTGTTTTTATTTTGGGGGGCTTTTTTATTTTCATAGGGATTAGGTATAATTTTTGTAAAATTTGGTAATTTTCTTTTTTATTTTATGTAATCTTAGATTTTTTTATTTTCTGTAATTGTAGCTTAAAGGGACAGTCTTTAATTTATACTTAGTTTATTTGTATTTTTAAAGTAGTGTTAGGTTTTTTAATTGAATAGTAACTTTAGTATTTTGTAAATTAGGTAATTTAGCTTCATTTAGGTGGTGTTAGGTTAGGGGGGGTTAGGTTAGGGGTTAGATTTATTGCTTTGTGGGCTTTGGCAGTTTAGGAGTTAATAGTTTTAATGTGTTTATTGCGTTGTGGGTTAATGGTGGATTAGGGGTTATGGGTTAATGGCAGATAAGGGGTTAATAGTTTTAATAGGTAGGTTGCAATGTTGGGGTTGGCGGATTTAGGGGTTAATAATTTAGTTATTACTTGTGGTGTGGGTTTGATGGCGGATATAGGCTTAATACACTTTATTAGTTATTGCGGTGGGGGATTGCGGTTGACAGGTAGATAGACATTGCGCATGCGTTAGGTATTTTTGCAGGCATTTTTGGGAGTTACGGTGCTCCCATACTCAAGGCTTGCTATGGCTGCCTTTTATGGCGAGGTAAAAATGGAGTAAGATTTCTCCATTTTAGCCACGTAAGTCCTTGCACTGGATATTGGATACCGATTTGTGACGCGGTCCTATGTTAGCCTATGGGAGTAAAAATTGCGGGCGACGAGTGAAATATACGTTCTGCATTTATATGCGGCTCTGTATATAGGATACCAAAAGCATAGCCGGCTTTTGTGGGCGATGCCGCATATGTAATGGGGCCCACTGAGAAATTAAATCCAGAACCCCAATATTTTTTTTTTAATGCATTTAAAATAAATCAAACAGGCAAAAAAAATCAAACTGAGACAACTGCCTGAAGAACCTTCCTACCAAAGGCTGCTTCAGAAGAAGCAAAAACATCAATATGCCAGAATTTTGTAAAAGTATGCAAAGAAGACCAAGAGGCCAAAGAAACAGCAGAAACGTTCTGACCTTTCCAAGAACCAGAAAAATTAATGAACAAACTGGTTTGTAATAAAAGTCCTTAGTAGCATCAATGTAATATTTCAATGTCCTAACAACGTCCAAAGTAAGCAAAGATCTCTCTGAAGCATTCTTGGGATTTGGACACAAAGAAGGAGCAACTATTGTCTGAAGAAAACACCTTAGGCAAAAAGTCAAAATAAGTCTGTAAAACTGCCTTATCCTAATCAAAAACCAGATAAAGAGGATTAAAAGAAAGAGCAGATATTTCAGAAACTCTTTTAGCAGAAGAACAAGTCAAAATAAATAACACTTTCCAAGAAAGCAGTTTAATATTATGCATAGGTTCAAAAGGAGGAGCCTGCAAAACCCTTAACACCAAATTAAGATTCAAAGTAGGATAAATTGGCTTGATTACAGGTTTAACATGGACCAGAGCCTGAACAAAAGCATGAATATTAGGAAGATTTGCAATTTTCCTATGGAACAAAACAGAAATCTGCCCCTTCAGAGAACTGACAGATAGGACCTTATCCAGATCATCATGGGAGAACTGTAAAACCCTAGGAATTCTAAAAGAATGCCCAAAAAAAACATGATCTACACACCATGAAATAAAGGCTTTCCAAACCTTATGATAAATTCTCCTAGTTCAAGGCTTTCAAGCCTAAATTAAGATTTCAATTACAGAATCAAAGAAACCCCTATGTCTAAGGACTAAATGTTCAATTTCAGAGAACTTGATATCCGGATAAAAAAACAGACCTTGAGAAAGAAGGTCTGACAGCAAAGGCAGATTCCAAGGAGGACAGATCTGCATACCAAATCCTGCAAGGACAAGCTAGGGCAATCAGGATTACTGAACATTTTTCTAGGTTTATGTTAGAAATCACTCTGTGTAGAAGTACCAGAGGAGGAAACAGATAAGCAAGCTGAAATGACCAAGGAACTACTAGAGCATCCACTAACTATGAATGAGGATCCATGGACCTCGCAAAGTACCTGTGAAGTTTATTATTCAAATGAGAGGCCATCAGATATATCTCTGGGAGACCCCAAAGATCCACATTCTGATTGAACACATCCTGGTAAAGAGACCACTTTCCTGGATGTAGAGATTGACGACTGACATAGTCTTTCCCAGTTGTTTACCCCTGAAATATGAATCACAGAAACTAGGCCTCAAGGCTTGGAAACTGTGAGTTCCCCTGATAGTTGACATAAGCCACTACTGTGACATTGTCTGTCTGGAAACGGAGATGAGATTCTATTTTCAACAGAGGCCAAGCTTGAAGATCCCTGAAAAGGAACTTGAATACCCTGAGTTCTGATTACAGACAAAAGGGCACCAGAACCATAGTAAATATCATTGAAACTGTAGCCAGAGCAAATGGTAGAGCAACAACTGAAAATGCCTGTCCTGGAAGGCAAACCTCAGAAACTGGAAATGTTCTCTGTAAATTGGAACATGAAGGTAAGCATCCTTTAAATCTATTGTGGACATAAATTGACCTTGCTGAACAAAAGGCAGAATAGTCTGAACAGTTTCCATTTTGAAAGATGGAATCCTCAAACATTTGTTCAGAGCTTTCAGAACCAGAACTGGGCTGAAAGTACCTTCCTTCTTTGGAACAATGAACAGGTTTGAATACAATCCTATCCCATTTTCCTGCAAAAGAACAGGAACAATTACTCCCATAACTTCCAGACCTGAGACAGGCTTGAAAAAATGGTTGAGCTTTTACAGGATTCCTTGGAACATTGGACAGAAAAAATCCTCTGGGAGTCCTTATTCTGAATATTATTTGATAAAACCGGGGAGACTATATTCAGAAACCAGGGATCTGAAGACTGAAACCAAGCCTCCCGAAAGAGGCTTAACCTGCCCCTACCAGAACGTCTGGATCGGGGGCCACAACTTTATGTTGTTTTGGTAGTAGGGATAGATTTCCTACCCTGCTTTGACTTGTTCCAGTTAGCACTAGGTCTCCAGACTCAGCCAGAGGCTCCTTGCTTCTGAGCAGAGTCAACCTTTTGTTCCTTATTATGACAAAAGGAACAAAAACTATTATAAGCTTTATTTTTCCCTCTGGACTTTTTGTCCTGAGAAAGAAAAGCCCATTTACCTAAAGTAACAATAGATGTTATAGAATCTAGATCAGAACCAAACAACTTCTTTCCCTGAAAGGACAGAGATAAGAATCTGGATTTTGACACCATTTCAGGCAGCAGACCAGGATTTAAGCCATAAGGCTCTCCTGGCAAGGACTGCCAAGTACATGCTTTTGACACTAATTTTTATAATATCAAATACATCATCACAAATAAAAGAATTGTCACTTCTGTGTAAACTCAAAAAAATAGCACTAGCACTGTTCCGAAAAACTAGACAACCAGTAAGTTGAAGCAGAAGCCCCATCACCAATAGAAATAGCTGTCTTAAGCAAATACCCTGCTTAACAACAGTCTTAAAAACTGAATGTAAATGATTACAAGGTTAATCATCAGAAACTAAAGGATCTTTAACCCCTAAAGTAATTAAGACCTCTTTTAAAAGAGAACGAATATGTTCAACTTTAAGCATAAAAGCGGACATATCAGGGCCAACATTAGTTGAAGATTCCTCATCACCATCTGAAGACATAACAGTATAACCAGTTTCAAGGCTCATAGAATTTGTAGAAGGTAAAATCTGAGCTGACCTTTTACGCTTGTTTGAAGGTGGGAGGACAGCCAGCACCTCAGAAACTGCAGTCTAAATAACATTTTTCACAGTAGGTGAAACATTAATATCCTCCTATAATGAACAAACAGAAGGTGCAATAATACCCAAAAAACAGCATTAGGTTGGTCTGATTGCATTAATAATTCTAAACATTTGTAACATAAATAATCTGGAGAAGGCACCTCAGATAATTACAATAAGCACACCTAATAATGGTAAAAAGGTGTTCAGGAGACTCAGTTTCTTGGGTAGATTTAGGGACAGAATCAGACTACGCCATTATAGCATATAGCACAGAAATACAATAAACACTATAACCCCCTTAAAAAGCTCTTGAGGAATGGAAATCACTTACCCCGTCCTAAGTAGCTTTTTAAATAAACTCACACTGCACGCTAAGCTAAACTGCAAATCAAAGCAGACATTACATCCGAAGGTCAGATAATGTTCATCAGTATGAAGGAAATGCACGTGAAAAAAACTAACAACTATAACCCCAAAACCCGATGTGCATATAGCGGAGGTCAAAAGTGCGCTAACCCGACTTGCGTTAAACAGACAAAGCGCAAAAGTAATAAAACTAAAGAAACGTGCACTAATCCACAACGTAAGTGTAAACCCAAAAGGCTGATGCACGAAATTCAAACTAAGAGCGCCACAAAAGCAGACTTGTGCAAAACAGAATGGGGAATGTGCATGGGCCATATATATATATTAGCAAATATATATATATATATATATATATATATATATATATATATATATATATATATTGTGTGTAGGGCACTGCACAAAATGAGGCTAACAACCCCGAAACGTCACTGATGTATTAAAATACTTTGCTTAAGACCCGGCGAGTGCGCTCCTATTTTTGCTATCTCTCTCTCTCTCTCTATATATATATATATAAATATATATATATATATATATATATATATATATATATATATATAAACTAAAAAGTGCCCATAACATAGCTATTGAGTGTCTAAATGTTAATAAATGATACTTAAAAACAGACACTCTTCCACCAGTAAACAAGCAGCAGACACCCAAACTAGTACTAAAATATATCAGCAGAGGTTATTGAATAGGAGTATATTGTAGAACCATATAGGGAGGCAAAAGGCAAGTCCATAAGACCGATTATAGAAGGTTAATGAAAAATTTCCCATGAGGTGAAAAAATTATTACAAACCATACCAGATACATCCCTTGGACAAGCACTGTACTCTGAGTGGAAACTGGGCTCATTAACAACTGAAAACCTCTCTATCTGAAGAATCAAATGCATATTTTTATTCTTCAACCACCTCCATTGGAAGCAAAGTAAAGACTGAGGTATGGGTGAGGTGGGAGTAGTTTTTTCTTTTTTCTCCTCCTCATAGTATTAGGGAACAGTAATTCAGAGGAGTAATGGATCATGGACTATCACCACCTGTATAAAAGAAAATTAGAGCATGTAATTTTGTGACTATAATGGCCCTTTAAATCTGATGTAGTTTTTGCTTCTTCCCTTTGGTAAAAAAAAAATGTAGATTTGTTTAAAAAAAATCCTGCTACACTAGGGAAAAGATTATCCCATTGTTCAATGACAGACATATTTCTACTACCTGGCTTTATTTACATGTAGTATTATTAATTGTAGCTCATGTGCTATATCCTGGATATGTTTTAAAGAGCACAGAGATCTGTACAAATGTTCACATTCATTTTGTTTGTTGCCAACTGCAGAACAACTGGGTTATGTATTAACCAGAATACAAAATACATTTTCTTTTAATATGTTGACCAAATGTCTATGGAAGTCAGAAATCAGGTACATGAGCTTCTGAGGGACATGTAAACTTATAATAAAGAGTCTACTACTGCAAGACATGTTTCAGTTATTGTAAGATGGCAGCCTAGAGGTGGGAATAGATACCAGACTCTACCTAAGAGGGAACTATTCTGGATATATATGTTGCAGACAAGGTCCCCAAAGGCATCGTTCCTATTTTGGATACTTAACAAAAATAGCCTCAGACAGTTTATCATTGCAGGCACTGTCTGCTAAATCTCCTGTTACAAAGTGGTAGTGTGATTACAAGAGTTTTATGTGTGATATAAACCCATGATACCCATGATACCCATCTCCAATTCTAGCCAGGGTTTTAGATTTCAGGATACTTAGTATATTCCTGTGTGTTATGTAAGCAGACCATAGGTATATAAACCAGGCAAGGTATCATTAAAGGGACACTAAAACCACATTTTTTCTTACATGAATCAGATAGAGCTGCAATTTTAAGCAACTTTCTAATTTGCTCCTACTATCAATTTTTCTTTGTTCTCCTGCTATCTTTATTTAAAAAGCAGGAATTGAAAGCTTATTTATTTGTAATTTAGTAGTAATTAGGGTTAATTTAGGGGGTGTTAGCTTAGGGGGCTTAGTAATTAAATTAGTTATTTGCGTTGTGGGGGGGTGGCGGTATAGGGGTTAATATATTAATTAGGTTTATTGCGATGTGGGGGTTTGGCGGTTTAGGGGTTAATAGGTTAATTAGGTTTATTGCGATGTGGGGAGTTGGCGGTTTAAGAGTTAATAGGTTAAATGGGTTTATTGCGATGTGGGGGTTTTGTGATTTAGGGGTTAATAGATTAATTAGGTTTATTGCAATGTGGGAGGGTTGGCGGTTTAAGGGTTACTATTTTAATTATGTTATTTGCAGGTTAATTACTTTATTGTTTTGCGATGTGGGGGTTGGTGGTTTAGGTGTTTGTTAATACTTCATGCGTGAGGTTAGTTTTTTTTGTTATACTTCGTGCAGGTAGTTATGTGTTTTTTTTATTTCTTGCGGGCAGTTACAGGTTTTTTAGTTATTTCGTGCGGGCGGTTGCGTATTTGTTTTTTATAAGGCTTCGGGTTTGCCTACGCTGCATCCAGGTGGATTCCAAAAATGGCCGGGTGGTGAAAGAATCCACCTTCGATGGATTCTTACACCACACTGCCATTTTCGGAATCCACCTGGATGCAGCTTTGCTGCATCCAGGTGGATTATTTTAACTGCCTTGCGCAGCCAACATTCTTTTGAGGATGCGTGCGCAACTGGAAACGGACGCATTACAAACGCAATTACAGTATAGATTTGCCTGCATGGCTGCAAATACAATAGGTAGATTTAAATGGTTATGTATTTTTAAAGATTTTACTGACAATTTGGCAGTTTTTTATTATTAAAACAGGAATAACTGTAATGAGTCAAGTTGATACATTTTGACTTCTTTGTTACTAAAAAATGGCAGGAAAAAATAAGTTATTTTTAATTCAACTTTCTTGCACTGATTCATTCTGGTGCCAACTTAGGTCTAGCTTCCATTGAGTGGTGAAGTGCAGAAACTGATAGATGTTAATAGAGATACATGTTTTTATCATCAGTTTCCACAATTTAGTACCTCAATGAAAACCAGACCTTAATTTTGAGTGGTCATTTTTATATCAATTTACACCCTACAAGATTACTCAACGTGACGCCCCTCTGCTTTCTATACTTTACAGATACTTTACAAACATGATTTGAAGTGGAGCGGCATGGGCTAATCTATCAGAACACTATTGCTGTTTGTCTATTTGTCAAATTTTGGACATTTATTTGGGAGATTTTATGTTTTAACCTGTAAGGGTTATTTTTATTTGAGTGATATATATTATTTATATTTTAAGACTCACTCACATTTATTATTATTGTGTTTTGGCGCCCCCTAGGATTTTTTTTACCATTTAGTGGTATTGTGTCATATCAAAATACACTTTGGATTTGGTTCTCCATTATTATATACAATAATTCGCTTTATTTCATATTCCCCTAGAATTATGTATGAATGTCAGACAGCCTAACAAAATCAAACGCCAGTAAACTGCAATATTACTTTAAAAGGAAGAAAAATAAAAGTGAAGTTTTGAACTGCAAATACACAATGAGGTAAATCTAGTCAAATATTATTTTTCTGAACAAAGATATTCTCAGAAATAAAAAGGTAGATAAAGATTAAATAGCATCTAATGTAGTAAATATAAGTTTTATGGGTATAAAACTGCCTAAGAGAATTCTTAGAAATGAAACATTTATTCTAATAGAAATTGTAAATTACGTATTAGACAGCTATTGATTTTGAGGTAAAAGATAACAAAATTTTAGTAAATAAGGATAGTAAAATAAATAACTAAATGAGAGATGAGATAGAAATGCTCAATAAATCTTAAAAAATAAAAACATGCTATAAAGCAAAGGTTTCTGTTACAGAAATTTAGTGTGGCTGTTCTGAGAAAGGACATTTATGTTCTTATTTATAGCTTGTTGGCGTTGAAGGTTCTCTAGACAAGTATTTTAAAAGACTGTGATATTAATAATGTAACTATAATTTAAATGTAATTAATTAAATAGTGGTCATATTTAAATTGATAGTAAAGTGTTTTAAATAGAGATCATGTGTTTGTCTGTGCTAAGTGGCCGCTTTATTAGATTCACATTTTTAATACTGGATACGGCCCCTTTTTGACCCACAAGAGCCTAAATTCTTTGTAGCATGGATTCATTCAATTCCAGTCCATTGGTGACATGACATGCTGTCAATCTCCCATTTTCAAGGTAAACCAAAGATGCACCTTGGATTGAGATTTGGTGACTATGTTCATGGACCCAATTTGAGAGCATGTTTGTCATGTTATATTGCTGAGAAAATGGGTAGACTGTGGCTATAAAGGGATGCACATAGTCAGTCAAGTAGACAGTGGCATTTTAATTGGTATTAAGGGACCTAATATGAGCCAAGAAGACATTCCACACATTACACCATCTCACCCAACCTGAACAGTTGACACAAGACAGTAAGAATCCATGGAACATACTGTTTAAACCAAATTCTGACACTATCATCTGCATGTTGCAACACAAATCCAGACAATCCACTTCAAGGTTCAATGTGTTGTATATTCTGAGATTCTCTTATATATAGCACTATTGTACGGCATGTTTTATTTCAGTTAAAGGGACATTGAACCCAAATTTTTTCTTTCGTGATTCAGAGAGAGCATGACATTTTAAGAAACTTTCTAATTTACTCCTATTATCAAATTTTCTTCATTCTCTTGGTATCTTTATTTGAAATGCAAGAATGCAAGTTTAGATGCCGGCCCATTTTTGATGAACAACCTGGGTTGTTCTTGCTGATTGCTGGATAAATTCATCCACCAATAAAAAAGTGCTGTCCAAAGTCCTAAACAAAAAAAAAAGTTTAGATGCCTTCTTTTTCAAATAAAAATAGCAAGAAAACGAAGAAAAATTTATAATAGGAGTAAATGAGAAAGTTGCTTAAAATTACATGCTCTATCTGAATCACGAAAGAAAAAATTTGGGTTCAATGTCCCTTTAAGGTCACCTTCTTGTCAAGCACACATAGTAAATCTTTGTTTCATAAGCATTTAAACTGTATGTTTGTTAGAAAAATGTATATTGATTTGCTGCCCAGATACATAACCCTTGAAAAGCATTGAGTATGTTTATATTTCCCATTTGATTAAGCTAATTAAAGGGACAGCCTAGTCAAAATTAAACTTCCATGATTCCAATTTACTTTATCATTACATGTTCTTTGTTCTCTTGGTATTCATTGCTGAAAGCTAAACCTAGGTATGCTCAAACTGACTTCTAAACCACCTCTTATATGAATGCATTTGAACAGTTTTTGATAGTTAGATAGTGCTAGTTCACGTGTGTCCTATAGATAACATTGTGCTCAATCCCGTGGAGTTTATTATGAGTCAACACTGATTGGCTAAAATGCAAGTCTGTCAAAAAAATGAAGATAAGGGCACAGTCTGCAGAGGCTTAGATAGAAGGTAATTATAGAGGTAATAAATGTATTAATATAACATTGTTGGTTATACAAATTTGGGGAATAAGTAATAAAGGGATTATCTATATTTTTAAACAATACACATTTTCAAGTAGACTGTCCCTTTAAGAAAAATGATAGGATATAAATATATAAATGAGTTTTTATAATTAGGAAGCAGTCACTGTGTAATATGCTGCCAGGACAAGGTTCTGAATCCTGCATGATGCACTTGAACTTCACTGGGGATGGTGAACTATGGCTTCTATTAGAAAAGCTATCGTTTTTGTGAGATTTTAGAATTTAAAATCATGGTTTTGTACTGATTCGTTATGAATTTGCTTTAGATACTGTACATTCCCCAGCGGTAATCCAACCCACCAGGAAGCATTATCAGCATCAACTAATTCAACAGACTTAGCACCATGAAAATCCATTTTGGTCTATTTATCTGAACATAGCTTGATATTTCAAAAAACTTTTAAAAATGTTATTCTCTTGCGTATGCCGAACCTTATTATAACAAACGCAACTGTGTCCTAGAGCAATAAAAAAATTTTTTTATGTAAGAACTTACCTGATAAATTCATTTCTTTCATATTGGCAAGAGTCCATGAGCTAGTAACATATGGGATATACAATCCTACCAGGAGGGGCAAAGTTTCCCAAACCTCAAAATGCCTATAAATACACCCCTCACCACACCCACAATTCAGTTTAACGAATAGCTAAGCAGTGGGGTGATAAAGAAAGGAGTAGAAACCATCAACAAAGTAAATTTGGAAATAATTGTGCTTTATACAAAAAATCATAACCACCATAAAAAGGGTGGGCCTCATGGACTCTTGCCAATATGAAAGAAATGAATTTATCAGGTAATTCTTACATAAATTATCCTTTCTTTCATGTAATTGGCAAGAGTCCATGAGCTAGTGACATATGGGATATCAATACCCAAGATGTGGAGTCTTCCACTCAAGAGTCACTAGAGAGGGAGGGAATAAAAATAAAATCAGCCATATTCCGCTGAAAAAATTAATCCACAACCCAAAACAAAGATAAGTTTATTTCATCTTTGAAAGAAAAAAACTTAAATCAAAAGCAGAAGAATCAAACTGAAACAGCTGCCTGAAGAACTTTTCTACCAAAAACTGCTGCCGAAGAAGCAAATACATCAAAACGGTAGAATTTAGTAAATGTATGCAAAGAGGACCAAGTCGCCGCTTTGCAAATCTGATCAACTGAAGCTTCATTCTTAAAAGCCCAAGAAGTGGAAACTGATCTAGTAGAATGAGCTGTAATTCTCTGAGGCGGGGCCTGACCCGACTCAAAATAAGCTTGATGAATCAAAAGTTTCAACCAAGAAGCCAAGGAACTAGCAGAAGCCTTCTGACCTTTCCAAGGACCAGAAAATAAAACAAATAGACTAGAAGTCTTCCTGAAATCTTTAGTAGATTCCACATAATATTTGAAAGCTCATACCACATCCAAAGAATGTAAGGATCTCTCCAAAGAATTCTTAGGATTAGGACATAAGGAAGGGACAACAATTTCTCTACTAATGTTGTTAGAATTCACAACCTTAGGTAAAAATTGAAAAGAAGTCCGCAAAACTGCCTTATCCTGATGAAAAATCAGAAAAGGAGACTCACAAGAAAGAGCAGATAGCTCAGAACTCTTCTAGCAGAAGAGATAGCTAAAAGGAACAACACTTTCCAAGAAAGTAGTTTAATGTCCAAATAATGCATAGGCTCAAATGGAGGAGCCTGTAACGCCTTCAGAACCAAATTAAGACTCCAAGGAGGAGAAATTGATTAATGACAGGCTTAATACGAACTAAAGCCTGTACAAAACAGTGAATATCAAGAAGTATAGCAATCTTTCTGTGAAATAAAACAGAAAGAGCGGAGATTTGTCCTTTCAAGGAACTTGCAGACAAACCCTTATCCAAACCATCCTGAAGGAACTGTAAAATTCTAGGAATTCTAAAAGAATGCCAGGAGAATTTATGAGAAGAACACCATGAAATGTAAGTCTTCCAAACTCTATAATAAATCTTTCTAGAGACAGATTTACGAGCTTGTAACATAGAATTAATCACTGAGTCAGAGAAACCTCTATGACTTAGAACTAAGTGTTCAATTTCCACATCTTCAAATTTAATGATTTGAGATCCTGATGGAAAAACGGACCTTGAGATAGTAGGTCCGGCCGTAACGGAAGTGGCCAAGGCGGGCAACTGGACATCAGCACCAGATCCGCATACCAAAACCTGTGTGGCCATGCTGGAGCCACCAGCAACACAAAAGACTGTTCCATGATGATTTTGGAGATCACTCTTGGAAGGAGAACTAGAGGTGGGAAGATGTAAGGATGATAACACCAAGGAAGTGTCAGTGCATCCATTGCTTCCGCCTGAACATCCCTGGACCTGGACAGGTATCTGGGAAGTTTCTTGTTTGGATGAGAGGCCATGAGATCTATCTCTGGAAGACCCCACATCTGAACAATCTGAGAAAACACATGCATGGAGAGACCACTCCCCTGAATGTAAAGTCTGGCGGCTGAGATAATCCGCCTCCCAATTGTCTACACCTGGGATATGCACCGCAGAGATTAGACAGGAGCTGGATTCCGCCCAAGCAAGTATCCAAGATACTTCTTTCATAGCTCAGGGAGTCCGACCCTGATGATTGACATAAGCCACAGTTGTGATATTGTCTGTCTGAAAACAAATGAATGGTTCTCTCTTTAGCAGAGGCCAAAACTGAAGAGCCCTGAGAATTGCATGGAGTTCTAAAATATTTATTGGTAATCTCGCCTCTTGAGATTTCCAAACCCCTTGTGCTGTCAGAGATCCCCAAACAGCTCCCCAACCTGAAAGACTCGCATCTGTTGTGATCACAGTCCAGGTTGGCCGAACAAAAGAGGCCCCTTGAACCAAACGATGGTGAGCTATCCACCATGTCAGAGAGTGTCGTACATTGGGATTCAAGGATATTAATTGTGATATCTTTGTATAATCCCTGCACCATTGATTCAGCATGCAAAGCTGTAGAGGTCTCATGTGAAAACGAGCAAAGGGGATCGCGTCTGATGCTGCAGTCATGAGACATAAAACTTCCATGCACATAGCCACTGAAGGGAATGACTGAGACTGAAGGTGCCAGCATGCTGCGACCAATTTTAAACGTCTCTTGTCTGTTAGAGACAGAGTCATGGAAACTGAATCTATCTGGAAACCTAAAAAGGTGACCCTTGTCTGAGGAATCAAGAATTTTTTTGGTGAATTGATCCTCAAACCATGTTTCCGAAGAAACAACACTAGTTGATTTGTGTGAAACGGTTAGAAGCCTTAGATTTACCCTTAGGTTTTTTATCCTGAGGCAAAAAAACTCCTTTTCCTCCAGTGATAGTTTTAATAATAGAATCCAACTGAGAACCAAATAAATTATTACCTTGGAAAGAAAGAGATAGTAATCTAGATTTAGATGTCATATCAGCATTCCAAGATTTAAGCCACAAAGCTCTTCTAGCTAATACAGCTAAAGACATGGATCTAACATCAATTTTGATCATATCAAAAATGGCATCACAAATAAAATTATTAGCATGTTGCAGTAAGCGAGTAATGCTAGATATGTCAGGATCCAATTCTCGTTGCGCTAAATTCTCCAATCAAAAAGTTGAGGCAGCTGCAACATCAGCCAAAGAAATAGCAGGTCTGAGAAGATGACCTGAATATAAATAGGCCTTCCTTAGATAGGATTCAAGCTTCCTATCTAAAGGATCCTTAAAGGAAGTACTATCTTCCATAGGAATAGTGGTACGTTTAGCAAGAGTAGAAATAGCCCCATTAACTTTGGGGATTTTTTCCCAAAACTCAATAGATTTTGCTGGTAAAGTATGCAATTTTTTAAACCTTGAAGAAGGAATAAAAGAAGTACCTGGCTTATTCCATTCCCTAGAAATCATATCAGAAATAGCCTCAGGAATAGGAAAAAAAACCTGGGGAAACCACAGGAGGTTTAAAAACAGCATTTAAACGTTTATTAGACTGAACGTCAATAGGACTGGTTACCTCAATATCCAAAGTAATTAACACTTCTTTTAATAAAGAACGCATATACTCTATTTTAAATAAATAAATAGATTTGTCAGTGTCAATGTCTGAGGAAGGATCTTCTGAATCAGATAGATCCTCATCAGAAGAGGATAAATAATTATGTTGCTGGTCATTTGAAATTTCATCAGCTAAATGAGAAGTTTTAAAAGACCTTTTACGTTTATTAGAAGGTGGAAATGCAGCCTTCAAAATAGAATCAGAAACAAATTCTTTAAAATTGACAGGTATATAATGTACATTAGAAGTTGAAGGAACTGCAACTGGCAATGTACTATTACTGATGGAAACACTATCTGCATGTAAAAGTTTATCATGACAACTATTACAAAGGACATTTGGTGGAATAATTTCTACACTTTTACAACAAATGCACTTAGCTTTGGTAGAACCGATGTCAGGCAGCAATGTTCCAGCAGAAACTTCTGAGGCAGGATCAGATTGGGACATCTTGCTCAATGTAAGAGAAAAAACAACATATAAAGCAAAATGATGTATTTCTTTATATGACAGTTTCAGGAATGGGAAAAAATGCAAAAGCATAGGCCTCTGATAGAGAAAAAAGCAAGAGGCAAACATCAATGGGGTATTGAAATAATGAAAAATATTCTAAAAGAATGCCAGGAGAATTTATGAGAAGAACACCATGAAATGTAAGTCTTCCAAACTCTATAATAAATCTTTCTAGAGACAGATTTACAAGCTTGTAACATAGTATTAATCAATGAGTCAGAGAAACCTCTATGACTTAGAACTAAGTGTTCAATTTCCACATCTTCAAATTTAATGATTTGAGATCCTGATGGAAAAACGGACCTTGAGATAGTAGGTCCGGCCGTAACGGAAGTGGCCAAGGTGGGCAACTGGACATCCACACCAGATCCGCATACCAAAACCTGTGTGGCCATGCTGGAGCCACCAGCAACACAAAAGACTGTTCCATGATGATTTTGGAGATCACTCTTGGAAGGAGAACTAGAGGTGGGAAGATGTAAGGAGGATGATAACACCAAGGAAGTGTCAGTGCATCCACTGCTTCCGCCTGAACATCCCTGGACCTGGACAGGTATCTGGGAAGTTTCTTGTTTAGATGAGAGGCCATAAGATCTATCTCTGGAAGACCCCACATCTGAACAATCTGAGAAAACACATCCGGATGGAGAGACCACTCCCCTGGATGTAAAGTCTGGCGGGTGAGATAATCCGCCTCCCAATTGTCTACACCTGGGATATGCACCGCAGAGATTAGACAGGAGCTGGATTCTGCCCAAGCAAGTATCTGAGATACTTCTTTCATAGCTTGGGGACTGTGAGTCCCACCCTGATGATTGACATAAGCCACAGTTGTGATATTGTCTGTCTGAAAACAAATGAACGGTTCTCTCTTTAGCAGAGGCCAAAACTGAAGAGCCCTGAGAATTGAACGGAGTTCTAAAATATTTATTGGTAATCTCGCCTCTTGAGATTTCCAAACCCCTTGTGCTGTCAGAGATCCCCAAACAGCTCCCCAACCTGAAAGACTCGCATCTGTTGTGATCACAGTCCAGGTTGGCTGAATAAAAGAGGCCCCTTGAACCAAATGATGGTGATCTATCCACCATGTCAGAGAGTGTCGTACATTGGGATTCAAGGAAATTAATTGTGATTTCTTTGTATAATACCTGCACCATTGATTCAGCATGCAAAGCTGTAGAGGTCTTATGTGAAAACGAGCAAAGGGGATCGCGTCCGATGCTGCAGTCATGAGACCTAAAACTTCCATGCACATAGCCACTGAAGGGAATGACTGAGACTGAAGGTGCCGACATGCTGCAACCAATTTTAAACGTCTCTTGTCTGTTAGAGACAGAGTCATGGACACTGAATCTATCTGGAAACCTAAAAAGGTGACTCTTGTCTGAGGAATCAAGAAACTTTTTGGTAAATTGATCCTCCAACCATGTTTCTGAAGAAACAACACTAGTTGATTTGTGTGAGATTCTGCAGTATGTAAGACTGAGCTAGTACCAAGATATTGTCCAAATAAGGAAACACCGCAATACCCTGTTCTCTGATTACAGATAGTAGGGCGCCCAGAACCTTTGAAAAGATTCTTGGAGCTGTTGCTAGGCCAAATGGAAGAGCAACAAATTGGTAATGCTTGTCTAGAAAAGAGAATCTCAGAAGCTGATAGTGTTCTGGATGAATCGGAATATCAAGGTATGCATCCTGCAAGTCTATTGTGGACATATAATGTCCTTGCTGAACAAAAGGCAGTATAGTCCTTATAGTCACCATCTTGAAAGTTTGTACTCTTACATAACGATTCAAAATTTTCAGATCCAGAACTGGTCTGAAATTTTTTTCTTTATTTGGTACAATGAATAGGTTTGAATAAAACCCCAAACCTTGTTCCTGAAAAGGAACTGGCATGATTACACCTGAACGCTCCAAGTCTGAAACACACTTCAGAAAAGCCTGAGCTTTTACTGGATTTACAGGGATATGTGAGAGAAAAAATCTTCTCACAGGAGGTCTTACTTTGAATCCTATTCGATACACTTGAGAGACAATGCTCTAAATCCAATGATTTTGGAAAGATTTTATCCAAAAATCCTTGAAAAACCTTAATCTGCCCCCTACCAGCTGAGCTGGAATGAGGGCCGCACCTTCATGCGGACTTAGGGGCAGACTTTGGTTTCCTAAATGGCTTGGATTTATTCCAATTTGAGGAAAGCTTCCAACTGGAAGCAGATTCCTTGGAAGGAGGATTGAGTTTGTGTTCCTTATTCTGACGAAAGGAACGAAAACGGTTAGAAGCCTTAGATTTACCCTTAGGTTTTTTATCCTGAGGCAAAAAAACTCCTTTTCCTCCAGTGATAGTTGAAATAATAGAATCCAACTGAGAACCAAATAAATTATTACCTTGGAAAGAAAGAGATAGTAATCTAGATTTAGATGTCATATCAGCATTCCAAGATTTAAGCCACAAAGCTCTTCTAGCTAATACAGCTAAAGACATGGATCAAACATCAATTTTGATCATATCAAAAATGGCATCACAAATAAAATTATTAGCATGTTGCAGTAAGCGAGTAATGCTAGATATGTCAGGATCCAATTCTCGTTGCGCTAAATTCTCCAACCAAAAAGTTGAGGCAGCCGCAACATCAGCTAAAGAAATAGCAGGTCTGAGAAGATGACCTGAATATAAATAGGCCTTCCTTAGATAGGATTCAAGCTTCCTATCTAAAGGATCCTTAAAGGAAGTACTATCTTCCATAGGAATTGTGGTACGTTTAGTAAGAGTAGAAATAGCCCCATCAACTTTGGGGATTTTTTCCCAAAACTCAATAGATTTTGCTGGTAAAGTATACAATTTTTTAAACCTTGAAGAAGGAATAAAAGAAGTACCTGGCTTATTCCATTCCCTAGAAATCATATCAGAAATAGCCTCAGGAATAGGAAAAGTTTAAAAACAGCATTTAAACGTTTATTAGACTGAACGTCAATAGGACTGGTTACCTCAATATCCAAAGTAATTAAAACTTCTTTTAATAAAGAACGCATATACTCTATTTTAAATAAATAAGTAGATTTGTCAGTGTCAGTGTCTGAGGAAGGATCTTCTGAATCAGATAGATCCTCATCAGAAGAGGATAAATTATTATGTTGCTGGTCATTTGAAATTTCATCAGCTAAATGAGAAGTTTTAAAAGACCGTTTACGTTTATTAGAAGGTGGAAAAGCAGACAAAGCCTCCAAAATAGAATCAGAAACAAATTATTTAAAATTTACAGGTATATCATGTACATTAGAAGTTGATGGAACTGCAACTGGCAATGTACTATTACTGATGGAAACACCATCTGCATGTAAAAGTTTATCATGACAACTATTACAAATGACATTTGGTGGAATAATTTCTACACTTTTACAACAAATGCACTTAGCTTTGGTATAACCGATGTCAGGCAGCAATGTTCCAGCAGAAACTTCTGAGGCAGGATCAGATTGAGACATCTTGCTCAATGTAAGAGAAAAAACAACATATAAAGCAAAATGATCTATTTCCTTATATGACCGTTTCAGGAATGGGAAAAAATGCAAAAGCATAGGCCTCTGATAGAGAAAAAAGCAAGAGGCAAACATCAATGGGGTATTGAAATAATGAAAAAAATTTGGCGGCAAGTATGACACACAACGTAACGTAAACTTTTTTATCGCCAAAAATAACCGGAAATGACACACTAGCATCATGATGCCGGAAATGACGAAGTTGTGTCATAAACGTCTTTTTCCGCGCCAAAAAAAATTTCGCTCCAAGAATGACGCAATAAAGTTTAGCATTTGACGCACCCGCGAGCCTAATACCCGCAATAGAAAGAAGTAGTCAATTCAAAAAAAGACTAAAACCCCAGGTAAGAAATACATTTCTTAAAATGTTTACATTCCCCAAATATGAAACTGACAGTCTGCTGAAGGAAATACATGAACCTGACTCATGGCAAATATAAGTACAATACATATATTTAGAACTTTATATAAATGCATAAAGTGCCAAACCATAGCTGAAGTGTCTTAAGTAATAAAAAACATACTTACCAAAAGACACCCATCCACATATAGCAGATAGCCAAACCAGTACTAAAATAGTTTTTAGTAGAGGTAATGGTACATTGAGAGTATATCGTCCATCTGAAAAGGGAGGTAGGAGATGAATCTCTACGACCGATAACAGAGAACCTATTAAATAGACCCCCGTTAGAGAAATCATCGAATTCAATAAGTGATACTCCCTTCACGTCCCTCTGACATTCGCTGTACTCTGAGAGGAATCGGGATTCAACAATGCTGAGAAGTGCATATCAACGTAGAAATCTTAGCACAAACTTATTTCACCACCTCCATAGGAGGCAAAGTTTGTAAAACTGAATTGTGGGTGTGCTGAGGGGTGTATGTATAGGCATTTTTAGGTTTGGGAAACTTTGCCCCTCCTGGTAGGATTGTATATTCAATACGTCACTAGCTCATGGACTCTTGCCAATTACATGAAAGAAATGTTATTCTCTTGCGTATGCTGAAACTTATTATAACATACGCAACTGTGTTCTAGAGCAATAAAAATGTTATTCACTTGCGTATGCCAAACCTTATTATAACATACGCTACTGTGTCCTAGAGCAATAACAATGTTATTCTCTTGCGTGTGCCAAACCTTATTATAACATACGCAACTGCGTCCTAGAGCAATAAAAATGTTATTCTCTTGCGTGTGCCAAACCTTATTATAACAAACGCTACTGTGTACTAGAGCAATAAAAATGTTATTCTCTTGCGTGTGCCAAACCTTATTATAACATACGCAACTGTGTCCTAGAGCAATAAAAATGTTATTCTCTTGCGTGTGCCAAACCTTATTATAACAAACGCTACTGTGTACTAGAGCAATACAATTTTTATTCTCTTGCGTATTCCAAACCTTATTATAACATACGCATCTGTGTCCTAGAGCAATAAAAATGTTATTCTCTTGTGTATGCCGAACCTTATTATAACAAACGCTACTGTGTACTAGAGCAATAAAAAATGTTATTCTTTTGCGTATGCCAAACCTTATTATAACATACGCTACTGTGTACTAGAGCAATAAAAATGTTATTCTTTTGCGTATGCCAAAACTTATTATAACATACGCAACTGTGTTCTAGAGCAATAAAAATGTTATTCACTTGCGTATGCCAAACCTTATTATAACATACGCTACTGTGTCCTAGAGCAATAAAAATGTTATTCTCTTGCGTGTGCCAAACCTTATTATAACATACGCAACTGCGTCCTAGAGCAATAAAAATGTTATTCTCTTGCTTGTGCCAAACCTTATTATAACAAACGCAACTGTGTCCTAGAGCAATAAAAATGTTAGTCTCTTGCGTGTGTCGAACCTTATTATAACATACGCAACTGTGTCCTAGAGCAATAAAAATGTTATTCTCTTGCATATGCCAAACCTTATTATAACATACGCTACTGTGTCCTAGAGCAATAAAAATGTTATTCTCTTGCGTGTGCCAAACCTTATTATAACATACGCAACTGCGTCCTAGAGCAATAAAAATGTTATTCTCTTGCTTGTGCCAAACCTTATTATAACAAACGCAACTGTGTCCTAGAGCAATAAAAATGTTAGTCTCTTGCGTGTGTCGAACCTTATTATAACATACGCAACTGTGTCCTAGAGCAATAAAAATGTTATTCTCTTGCATATGCCGAACCTTATTATAACAAATGCAACTGTGTCCTAGAGCAATAAAACTGTTAGTCTCTTGCGTGTGCCGAACCTTATTATAACATACACAACTGTGTCCTAGAGCAATAAAAATGTTATTCTCTTGCGTATGCTGAACCTTATTATAACAAACGCAACTGTGTCCTAGAGCAATAAAAATGTTAGTCTCTTGCGTGTGCCGAACCTTATTATAACATACGCAACTGCGTCCTAGAGCAATAAAAATGTTATTCTCTTGCATATGCCAAACCTTATTATAACATACGCTACTGTGTACTAGAGCAATCAAAATGTTATTCTCTTGCGTGTGCCAAACCTTATTATAACATAAGCTACTGGGTACTAGAGCAATAAAAATGTTATTCTCTTGCGTGTGCCAAACCTTATTATAACATACGCAACTGCGTCCTAGAGCAATTAAAATGTTATTCTCTTGCGTATGCCGAACCTTATTATAACATACGCAACTGTGTCCTAGAGCAATAAAAATGTTATTCTCTTGCGTGTGCCAAACCTTATTATAACATACGCTACTGTGTCCTAGAGCAATAAAAATGTTATTCTCTTGCGTGTGCCAAACCTTATTATAACATACGCAACTGTGTCCTAGAGCAATAAAAATTTTATTCTCTTGCGTATGCCAAACCTTATTATAACATACTCAACTGTGTCCTAGAGCAATAAAAATTTTATTCTCTTGCGTATGCCAAACCTTATTATAACATACGCAACTGTGTCCTAGAGCAATAAAAATGTTATTCTCTTGCGTATACCAAAACTTATTATAACAAACGCAACTGTGTCCTAGAGCAATAAAAATTGTATTCTCTTGCGTATACCAAACCTTATTATAACAAACGCAACTGTGTCCTAGAGCAATAAAAATGTTATTCTCTTGTGTATGCCAAACCTTATTATAACATACGCAACTGTGTCCTAGAGCAATAAAAATGTTATTCTCTTGCGTATGCCAAACCTTAATATAACATACGCAACTGTGTCCTAGAGCAATAAAAATGTTATTCTCTTGCGTATGCCAAACCTTATTATAACAAACGCAAGTGTGTCCTAGAGCAATAAAAATGTTATTCTCTTGCGTATGCCGAACCTTATAACATACGCAACTGTATCCTAGAGCAATAAAAATGTTATTCTTTTGCGTATGCCAAACCTTATTATAACATAAGCAACTGTGTCCTAGAGCAATAAAAATGTTATTCTCTTGCGTATGCCGAACCTTATTATAACAAACGCTACTGTGTACTAGAGCAATCAAAATGTTATTCTCTTGCGTGTGCCAAACCTTATTATAACATACGCTACTGTGTACTAGAGCAATAAAAATGTTATTCTCTTGCGTGTGCCAAACCTTATTATAACATACACAACTGCGTCCTAGAGCAATAAAAATGTTATTCTCTTGCGTATGCCGAACCTTATTATAACATACGCAACCGTGTCCTAGAGCAATAAAAATTATATTCTCTTGCGTGTGCCAAACCTTATTATAACATACGCTACTGTGTCCTAGAGCAATAAAAATGTTATTCTCTTGCGTGTGCCAAACCTTATTATAACATACGCAACTGTGTCCTAGAGCAATAAAAATTTTATTCTCTTGCGTATGCCAAACCTTATTATAACATACGCAACTGTGTCCTAGAGCAATAAAAATGTTATTCTCTTGCGTATGCCAAACCTTATTATAACATACGCAACTGTGTCCTAGAGCAATAAAAATGTTATTCTCTTGCGTATACCAAACCTTATTATAACAAACGCAACTGTGTCCTAGAGCAATAAAAATTGTATTCTCTTGCGTATACCAAACCTTATTATAACAAACGCAACTGTGTCCTAGAGCAATAAAAATGTTATTTTCTTGTGTATGCCAAACCTTATTATAACATATGCAACTGTGTCCTAGAGCAATAAAAATGTTATTCTCTTGCGTATGCCAAACCTTAATATAACATACGCAACTGTGTCCTAGAGCAATAAAAATGTTATTCTCTTGCGTATGCCGAACCTTATAACATACGCAACTGTATCCTAGAGCAATAAAAATGTTATTCTTTTGCGTATGCCAAACCTTATTATAACATAAGCAACTGTGTCCTAGAGCAATAAAAATATTATTCTCTTGCGTATGCAGAACCTTATTATAACAAACGCAACTGTGTCCTAGAGCAATAAAAATGTTATTCTCTTGCGTATGCCGAACCTTATAACATACGCAACTGTGTCCTAGAGCAATAAAAATGTTATTCTTTTGCGTATGCCAAACCTTATTATAACATACGCAACTGTGTCCTAGAGCAATAAAAATGTTATTCTCTTGCGTATACCGAACCTTATTATAACATACGCAACTGTGTACTAGAGCAATAAAAATGTTATTCTGTTGCGTATACCGAACCTTATTATAACATACGCAACTGTGTCCTAGAGCAATAAAAATTTTATTCTCTTGCGTATGCCGAACCTAATTATAGCATACGCAACTGTGTCCTAGAGCAATAAAAATGTTATTCTCTTGCGTATACCAAACCTTATTATAACAAACGCAACTGTGTCCTAGAGCAATAAAAATTGTATTCTCTTGCGTATACCAAACCTTATTATAACAAACGCAACTGTGTCCTAGAGCAATAAAAATGTTATTCTCTTGTGTATGCCGAACCTTATTATAACATACGCAACTGTGTCCTAGAGCAATAAAAATGTTATTCTCTTGCGTATGCCAAACCTTAATATAACATACTCAACTGTGTCCTAGAGCAATAAAAATGTTATTCTCTTGCGTATGCCAAACCTTATTATAACAAACACAAGTGTGTCCTAGAGCAATAAAAATGTTATTCTCTTGCGTGTGCCAAACCTTATTATAATAAACGCAACTGTGTGCTAGAGCAATAAAAATGTTATTCTCTTGCGTATGCCGAACCTTATTATAACAAACGCAACTGTGTCCTAGAGCAATAAAAATGTTATTCTCTTGCGTATGCCGAACCTTATAACATAGGCAACTGTGTCCTAGAGCAATAAAAATGTTATTCTTTTGCGTATGCCAAACCTTATTATAACAAACGCATCTGTGTCCTAAAGCAATAAAAATGTTATTCTCTTGCGTGTGCCAAACCTTATTATAACATACGCAACTGTGTCCTAGAGCAATAAAAATGTTATTCTCTTGCGTGTGCCAAACCTTATTATAACATACGCAACTGTGTCCTAGAGCAATAAAAATGTTATTCTCTTGCGTATGCCAAACCTTATTATAACAAACGCTACTGTGTCCTAGAGCAATAAAAATGTTATTCTCTTGCGTGTGCCAAACCTTATTATAACATACGCAACTGTGTCCTAGAGCAATAAAAATGTTATTCTCTTGCGTATGCGAACCTTATTATAACAAACGCTACTGTGTCCTAGAGCAATAAAAATGTTATTCTCTTGCGTGTGCCGAACCTTATTATAACATACGCAACTGTGTCCTAGAGCAATAAAAATGTTATTCTCTTGCGTGTGCCAAACCTTATTATAACAAACGCAACTGTGTCCTAGAGCAATAAAAATGTTGTTCTCTTGCGTATGCCAAATCTTTTTATAACAAACGCAACTGTGTCCTAGAGCAATAAAAATGTTATTCTCTTGCGTGTGCCAAACCTTATTATAATATACGCAACTGTGTCCTAGAGCAATGAAAATGTAAAACTCTTGATCAAATCTCATTTTTAAATTATGAAACATGATCAGCTGAATATTTCTTTAATTTATACATAAGTTACTTATAAAATTACACAGCATGGTATTCAGATAGAGCAGCAATTTTAAACAACTTTCCAATTTACATCCATTAACAAAATCTTTTTATATTTACACTTTTTGACTCACCAGCTCCTACTGAGCATGTGCAATAATTCACAGACTATACGTATATGCGTTTGTGATTGGCTGATGGCTGTCACATGATACAGGAGGAGTGGAAATATACATAACTTTGAAATTTGTCAGAAAAAAATCTACTACTCACATGAAGTTCACACTAAGGGGTATTGCACTGTCTTGTTGTTATGCATTTGTTCATTAAGCAAATCTACTGCATTTACTGGTCCTTTAAAGAGAAATATAAATAATACATAAACTTACATGATTTAAATAAAGTGTATAATAAAAAATAAACTTCCTACATTACTTTTGTTATAAAATGTACTTATTTCCCTTTGTTAAAACTTTGATCCTTGTGTTTGCAGCATACTGAGGTAGGCTCAAAGTAAATGTTAGTTGACGTGTTTTTGTTATATGTTGAGAAAAGCGAGTGTTGCACCATAGTACTTTGAGCATAAGGGCATCTGTATGTAGGTTGTGAGCACTTTAATATCTATCCAATAATACTTTCACATGAATCAATGGTGTAATGGGATTTTCTATATAACCAGCTATATGTCTGTCAAAAGTCTGTGCCCAGTCCCATTCAGAGAGTGGCGCTATGACCTTACAACATTGAGATCAAGTTATTGTATCCAGTGAGAATGTCTAAGGTTTACAGTTTATAAAAGTTTCATATAAAACCAACCTACAATGGAAACCTGTTGTATTCCTCTATAATATATGAAGCTTAAAGGCTTAAATTTCCTCACAATAGCTCTCAACTGCTCAGAAGTGCTCTGAAGGGGTTATGATTTCCTTTGAGTGTACAAACTCACAAAAATAGACTTCTCGTCATGGGGGCTGCCATGTTGAAATCCAGCTTTCACTACATTTCAGTACTGACCTGTTTGCACATGTGCAGCAACAAAGCTTCAGATACAGCACTAATTAATAGAGGGACGTACATGAAATGCATTTAGTGTCCCTTTAAGAAATACGCTTTTTTTGTAGCCATAATCAGGCACAATTCTTACCTATACAAAGCCAATATTTTCTTTATATGACTATATTTAAAGGGACAGGAAACCCCCAATTATTTTTCATGAGTTGTATAGAACATGCAATTTTAAAAACATTTCCAATTTACTTCTATTATCAAATTTGCTTCATTATCTTGTTATCCTTTGCTGAAGGAGCAGCAATGTACTACTGGCAGCTAGCTAGCTGAACACCTCTAGTTAACCAATCAAAAGAGGCAAATATATGCAGGAACCAATCAGCAGCTGGCTCACACTAGTGTAGGATATGTACATATTCTATTTGAACAAGAGATACCAAGAGAACAAAGCACATTTGAAAATAGAAGTGAATTTTAAGGGATAGTAAAGTCCAAAATAAACTTTCATAAATCATATAGGACATGTAATTTTAAACAACTTTCTAACTTACTTTTATAATCAAATGTGCATTTGTACAGTTTTTCACATCAAGATGGTGTTAGTTCATGTGCCATATAGATAACATTGTGCTCATGCATGTGGAGTTATTTAAGAGTCAGCACTGATTGCCTGAAATGCAATTCTGTCAAAAGATCTGAGATAAGGAGGCAGTCAGCATAAGATTAGATAAAAGGAAATCACAAAGGGAAACAGTATATATCTATAACAGTGTTGGTTATGCAAAACTGGGGAATGATTAAAAACATAATTTATGCTTATCTGATAAATTTATTTATTTCCGGATATGGTGAGTCCACGGAATCATCAATTACTAGTTGGAATATCTCTCCTGCCTAGCAGCAGGCGTCAAAGAGCACCACAGTAAAAACTGTTAAATACCACTCCCCTTACCCACAATCCCCAGTCATTCGACAAAAAGGAAAGGAGAAAGGAAGTAATATAAGGTGCAGAGGTGCCTGATGTTTAAGGAAAAATAAACTGTCTTAAATAAAGGGTGGGCCGTGGACTCAGCATATCCGGAAAGAAAGAAATTTATCAGGTAAGCATAAATTATGTTTTCTTTCCTAAGATATGGTGAGTCCACGGAATCATCAATTACTAGTGGGAATCAATAACCAAGCTAGAGGACACAGATGATAAGGGAGGGACAAGACAGGTAACCTAAACAGAAGTCACCACTGCTTGAAGAACCTTTCTCCCGAAAGAAGCCTCAGCCGAGGCAAAAGTATCAAATTTGTAAAATATTAAAAAAGTGTGTAAGGATGACCAAGTAGCAGCCCTGCAAATCTGTTCCATAGAAGCTCCATTATTAAAAGCCCAAGAAGTAAGAAATACTCCTCAACAAAAAAGAAAGAGAAGAAGCCATAGCTTTCTGACCCTTTCTCTTCCCAGAATAAACAACAAATAAGGAAGAAGACTGACGAAAATCCTTAGTTGTCTGTAAATAAAACTTTAAAGCATGTACCACATCTAGGTTGTGCAACAAACGTTCCTTATTAGAAGAAGGATCAGGACACAAGGAAGGAACAACAATCTCTTGATTAATATTCCCATCCAAAACCACCTTAGAAAGAAAAAACATAATTTATGTAAGACCTTACCTGATAAATTCATTTCTTTTATATTAGCAAGAGTCCATGAGCTAGTGACGTATGGGATATACATTCCTACCAGGAGGGGCAAAGTTTCCCAAACCTTAAAATGCCTATAAATACACCCCTCACCACACCCACAATTCAGTTTAATGAATAGCCAAGAAGTGGGGTGATAAGAAAGGAGTGAAAGCATCAAAAAATAAGGAATTGGAATAATTGTGCTGTATACAAAAAAATCATAACCACCACAAAAAAGGGTGGGCCTCATGGACTCTTGCTAATATGAAAGAAATGAATTTATCAGGTAAGTTCTTACATAAATTATGTTTTCTTTCATGTAATTAGCAAGAGTCCATGAGCTAGTGACGTATGGGATAGCAAATACCCAAGATGTGGAACTTCCACGCAAGAGTCACTAGAGAGGGAGGTGAAAAATAAAGACAGCCAATGCCGCTGAAAAATTAATCCACTACCCAAATCAAAAAAGTTTCAATTTTGGGGGGGCGGAGCTAGCTGCCTAAGGGAGCGGAGGTGTTGACAGCTCTCTGCTATATAAAATTTATAAACTATTATAACCTTTCCAACCAGACTCAACTTTGACCATAAGAAGTCTAACTGGGTGGTCAAGGTGTAGGCATACTTAGACTGGACATTTGAACCTGTAAAACTACCCTGCCTTGACATCGAACTGTCGCCTACTACAACCGGAGGTGAAGGATTACCTCAGGCGCCTGACATATCGCAACTGCGTGGCCTCAAATTCGACACAGGCTCAGTTGAGCTCCGGAGGGTTGGGGATCCGCTCCGGAGCTGAAGATAAAGCAACAGAGCCCAGCGGCTGTCAGTACCACGTGAGTTCACAGAAGACCGGCCCTGAACGGAGACGCAGAGGCCCTTCTAACCCACCCAGCCCATCTAATCAAACCTGTGGCGGTTGGCCGACTTGCACCTCACCTCTCAACCTGCAAACCACGCAGCAACAACTGAGGCGAGCCGATACAGAGGCTACAGCTACATTTTGGAGCAGGTTTCCCCACGCGGGAGCCCTGGAAGTTGATCTGCGACTCTGCAGCTAGTGGCGCGAACGGCCGCCATTTTCACACGGCCCACTCAGACGGCAGTGACTGGATATCCTGCAGCAGAAACACTAGAGGGGCGGGTAAGATACTCTACACGGGGGGTCATATCACCTTGGCCAATACTGTCCCCTGGGTGAAGAGGGGTAGAGAGACTGAGCAATTTACCCTAGCATTGGAGATATCAGCTGCAGTACCACTCGCAACACAGTAAAGGGCACAGACACTAAACCGCATCTGACATAGTTGCTCGACTAAGCCACCCCAGCTAGTCCATAGGTACATCATACCATTCAGGCAATTGGGGAAAGAACAGGGTGCACACGGCAGACGCACAGCGTAAAAGCTTCTGCTTATTGATATCAAAGGTTGAGGCATCTTGATTTCTAACAAAAGATACGGCCCCATAGCTGCAACATACTTAGCGACAGGGCCTAAGGGACTCTAGGTGTATTCCGCAGCTGGTGTTGAGGCAAGCAAGAATAAATATTTTAATAGTGATCACAACTGCCAGACTGCACCCAAGACAGCCTTATTTATATACAGCAGAAAGCATCTGGGCCTGCATACCACAATAGACCTCTCACATAACAGTCTGCACCAGCCACAACAAACAGGACCTGAAAAGTCTACTAGAGATAAAATCCTACTAGAGTGAGCAGGCACTTCTACATATGCAAACTGAGCCAGAGACAGGCTCTGCGTTAAAGCCTAAGAAGTTTCATTAAAACTGCCCAGCAACTGTAAACTTTAACCCATCTCCCCACCATTTCCCACCTGGTACCACAGGTGGGTCATATCCTCATCCCCTTTACCCTCTTCGCCGAAAGGAGGCAAATCCCCAGGGGAGCAGGGCATACACTAAAGGCTGCAGTTACCACATACCCGGCTCTAGGGTATAGGAGTTACACTTGCATGAGACACACACTTCAAGAAGAGACCACTCTCTCTCACAGTAGAAATAACTGCCCACACAGGACAAGACATCTATCAAAAGAGCTTCCAGACTAAACCATCTTTCTCAGAACATCCCTCCTTCTTTATGGAGAACAACACATAGCAATATGTAATTGAACTCTACTTGTTTGTGGCCCCGCCGGCCAATGCATTCCTACTAGCATATGTGAAACAAGCAGGCTCTCAGCAGCAACACGCACAAACTAATAGACAGTCTCATACCTCATAACAAACAAGATGTCGCAGGCCCAGAAAAGAAAACAGAAACCCCACACCACACCAAAAAGAACAGTGGTAGACCATTTTCAGCACCGCTCTAACATGGCCCACACGAGGTCAGAAGATGAATATTCAGATACCGGGAGTGCCTCAGACACCCAGGCCGGCTCAACATTAAAGCAAAAGGCCTCACAAGTTCTAGGGGCATCCAACAGTCCTAATAACAATATGATAGAAACCATTCAATCCCTATTGACCTCGCATCATGATTCCTTAACTAAGAGATTTGACAGGTCACATGCAGACTTGAAGAGGGATATCGGCCTCATAGGGGAGAGAACAGATGCGCTGGAGCGCAAGCAGGAAGATCTGGCAATAGACCACACCAACCTTCTTAGTTACTCCCAATCGTTAGCCATTCAAATTACAGATTTAGAACTGAAGCTGGCGGATCTAGAGGACAGATCGCGCCGTAACAACATACGCATTAAAGGTGTACCGGAATCAGTTCTACCACAGGATCTGGAGAAATACCTGCATGGACTATTTGAAGCGGTATTGGGACCTGCGACAGGTTCTGAGAATCTCATAGACAGAGTACACAGACCCGTTAGAGCACGAACAGCTGATGGTGGTCAGCCGAGAGATGTAATAGCGAGGCTCCATTATTATACATACAGAGAAAAAGTTATCAGAGCTTTAGCCAGAGACAAGCGTCTACCTGAAGAATATACAGGACTGCAAATCTATCCAGATCTTTCCACCCACACACTACAGATTCGCAAACATTACCAGCCTTATACCAAAATACTGAGAGAGAGAGACTTAAAATATAGGTGGGGATTCCCAGTAAAACTCTTTATTGCCAAAGATGGCCATCAGTACATGGCCTCTACCCCCCAGCAGGCTCGTGAGTTGCTACAAAAATGGAACCTGCTCCCCTCAGATGGAGAAGATCGTCCTACTGACACAGAAATAAACACTGGCCTAAGGGCATCAGCCCCACCGTGGAAACCACTGCCACAGAGATCCTCTGGCACTGTTGGAAAACTCAATGAGACCCTCAAGAAACACAGAGACCCTATTGGCCCACATCAAGACACAGACACTTAGAGAGCCTGCTTGCTCGTTTGTTTATTCATTTTCTTTGCTGTACCCTCTGACAGGAGAAGAAGAAACATCACAGGAGGGAGTGCTCTCTTGTACCCAAGGACTATCTCGCTGGCTGAGCAGAATGAAGACGGGTGAGATCAGAACAATTATATACTATAGTTTGCTCATTTACTCAAGTAATGGACACTCACCATAGACCTTAAATATGTTTTTTTCCTACTGTTGCTTGCATTTATATTGTTATTTTATTGCATTGAGTTATATAGTTGAATAATAGACTAGTACCTGGATCATTTCTTTGAGTGATAGACGCTAGCCATGACCTATGCACATGTTTGTTTCCCGCTATTACTCGTGAACTCATATTTCATTTTACTATGTTGAATTGCATATCTAGATAATGGT
Organism: Bombina bombina; assembly: GCF_027579735.1. Lineage (NCBI taxonomy): Eukaryota > Metazoa > Chordata > Amphibia > Anura > Bombinatoridae > Bombina > Bombina bombina. The sequence goes on along the minus strand of NC_069504.1, from coordinate 45,981,917 downwards.
ATGCTCCAATACCCTGCTATCCTACTTCTTTCAGTATCTGAACATGGGGGCACTGAGAGTAGGCTGAACCTGCATCCAAGAGCTACCTTTGAGCATGGGACCATCATAACATTAGAGACTTTAGTGTGAGTTGGACATCTACCATAACCGCACCCCACTTTAATACCCCCTGCCAAACCTTGACCTATACAGAGATTACTGAAGTGCTCGGCTTAGCCAGGTACAGGTAAATTTCTATAGGACTACTTTGCCCTTCCCGAAATCCTTAGGCAGCGATCCCTGGCCACGACAACCAACAGATGCTCAGTCAGCAGCCCACAAGATAACGAAAACCCTATGCTCTTTAATAGTCCAATCCCCCCCCAGACGCACATTAGCTACCTGAGAAACACCCTCACGGACCAACGACCCCAATGACCATAGTACAGGAAGTCCATGACTGCAACCTTCTTCCCTCTACTGACCTATCCATAAGAGACGAAACACGTATTGGACCCCTAGTGAGAACCTGCACTCACAACATATAGTATTCTATACTAGGCTCAGTAGCTTCAACAATAACCAGTGTGGGAAAGGTAGCTATGACATTATCTATTGCTTTTGTTCGACTGATTAGCATTGTTTAAGGTTCCTCCTGTTGAGGTTAATGTATAAAATAAGAGGTTTACAGCACTGAATGTTATGCTATGGATGACATATGTACTAAATACATATGCTTTTTTTTTTTTTTTTTCCTTTGCTTCTCCTACATTGGCCTGGCGGGGCCATGGACCCCTCTCCGCTAGCTCCCCCCCAAAAAACATATAAGTTGTGCCCCACTAGCATAGACTAGTCGTTGCACTCATTGCGAAAGTGTATACTTATCACTTTTAACCAGTCAAAGAAGTTTTAACTCTTTGAAGTTTATATAATACTTCTCATCCTAAACCACACTACATACTCCTAACTCCTTCCGTACAAGATCAGCCCCCTACATCCGCCTACTAGGCTGACCTCATATTCCAGGTGACCCAGACAACCCTCTCTTCGCTCCCAGAATGGCCCCTATACGCATAGCCACATTGAATGCACAAGGCCTAAATTCCCCCACAAAGAGGAGATTACTACAGCAATATACCTCTACGCACAAAATACACATTATGCTCTTACAAGAGACCCATTGGATGGGGGAACCCCGGACCTCTGGGATTTCTCGGCTCTATCCAATATGTGAGACTGCCTCCAGCACAGAAGGCAAAAATAAAGGGGTCGCCATTTTGATCAGTAGAGATTTATCCTTTAAAATAGAATATATCGAGAGAGATAATGAAGGTAGATTTCTGATACTCATCTGCCTACTCAATGACACATTGTTCACATTAGTCTCACTGTATGCACCTAATTCCAAACAAATTCCATTCCTCCGTAAGCTGCTAGCACACATAGAACAGATTAAAAGAGGACACTTAATAATAGGGGGAGACTTTAACATGGTCTGGGACCCAGCCAATGACAAAAAGTCCACTATCTCTAAGCTCTCGGATAGAAACATTTCCTCCACCTCTAATGCCTTTAGGAAACTCATATACCAACACAATCTTTATGATGCCTGGAGGTGCCTGGCACCCTCAGTAAAAGACTATACACACTTCTCGAAGGCACATAACTCATACTCCAGACTGGACCACATATTTTGTGACTCGTGGTCATTGGACCAACTTGTCAACCCTACCATCAGACCATGCACGTGGTCAGACCATGATATGGTCTATTTAGACTTTACCAAGATACAAACCCTGGCTAATAGACCCCCATGGAGACTCCATGAGCAATGGCTGTCTGATATGGAACTCCCAGCACTTCAGGAGATTGTGACGGAGTTACTATCACACAATGACACGGGAATCACTGATGTGAGCATAGTATGGGCCGCCCTTAAAGCGTACCTACGCGGACACTTCATACAAAAAGCGGCCCGACTACGTAAACAGAACAGCCAGCCCTTAGCAAAACTGTATGGAGAGCTCCGCACCCTGGAGCAAATGAACAAAATGAGCCCTAACACCCAAGTGGCCCATCAAATTGGACTCATCAGAGACGAGATCTCCAAGAGAGATCTGACACGGGTTCAGGAGAATCTCCATAAACTCAAACAATTGTATTACCACAAAGGAAATAGGGCAGACAGGCTTCTAGCCAACAAGCTCCGCAAGCGTACACTACAGCAGAGGATACCCAGTATTGCAACACACAATGGTATAGTACACTCTCCAAAGGAAATAGGCATTGCATTCGCTAATTATTATTCTTCCCTCTACAACATTGAGAAATCAGAAGCAGCTGGCAAACCTGACCATAACAACATCCTCAGGTTCCTAGAAAAACTACCTATACCCACACTCTCTGAGGAATCTAAGATCGAGTTGGGATGGCAGTTTACGCTAGCGGAGATCAAAGTAGCCATAGACGGCCTAGCACCCCACAGGGCCCCTGGGCCTGATGGGTTCACGGTAGTGTTTTATCGAATGCTCAGCCCGATCCTAACCCCGATATTGCTCCGTCTGTTTCAAACGGCAGCTACTAAGGGTGCCTTCCTTGCTGAATTTTTAGAAGCAAATATCACCACAATTCATAAGGAAGGAAAAGACCTGCTGCTATGCTCCAGCTATAGGCCTATCTCGCTTATCAACGTAGACGCCAAAATCTATGCGAAAATATTAGCGAATAGACTAGGGAAGCACCTACAGACAATTGTGCACTTAGATCAAGTGGGCTTTGTCCAGGGGAGACAGGGCACCGATAATACCCGGCGTCTCTTAAATATATTCTCGGAGGCCGCAGATATGGGACTCCCTCTACTCACCTTGTCACTAGATGCCGAGAAGGCCTTTGACAGGGTGGGGTGGGATTACTTGTTTCAAACCCTATCAGCATTCCACATACCGGACCCTTTCATTACGGCGACAAAAGCATTATATTCTGCCCCAACTGCAGTTGTCAGGGGAGTGGGATTCTGCTCCCCTAAAATCACAATCAGCAATGGAACCAGACAAGGTTGCCCTCTTTCCCCACTATTATTTATCCTAGCTATTGAACCCCTAGCAATCGCAATCAGAGAATCACCACAGATCTGTGGAGTGCAAATGCACGATACCCCCCAGAAGCTCGCGCTATTTGCTGATGACCTTACGGTCTTCCTATCAGACCCGGTCGCTTCACTTCCCCCGTTGATGGCCCTCCTTCAACAATTTGGGGATATTTCCCATTACAAGCTGAATGTTACCAAAACGGAGGTGTACTCCATCAATATCCCACAGAATGAGAGGGAAGCAGTCCAACTTGCTTACTCCTTCAAATGGTCCTGCAAAGGAATCCGCCACTTGGGAGTTTTTCTCTCCCATAAGCAGTCGGTAGTGATCAAGGAAAACTTTGAAACATTACTAACGACCGTCACAGCGGAGATTAATACTAAGAGATATAGTGATATATCTTGGATGGGTAGAATAGCGGCTCTCAAGATGATGATCTTGCCAAAGCTCACCTACCTGTTCCGCTGCATCCCGCTACCAGTCCCAGTCACGCTGATACGGAGGTTTCAGACCCTCTTTAACTCGTACACTTGGTGTACCAAAAGACCACGGGTAGCTACACACATCCTGCAAATGCTGATAGAGAGGGGGGGCCTTGGACTGCCTAGCGTTAGAAAATACTATGAAGCGGCTATGCTGACCCATGCTACAGCCTGGGGCAGGGATCTCCCTCCAACGAGGTGGAGAGAACTAGAGCAGGCGTCGCTGCCAGCTTACATTTACCTAGAAGATTTGCTTTGGCTGCCCCCGCATTGGCAAACCAAAGTGCACGTCGCTAACAGTATAGTAAAGGGGTGTCGAGATACTTGGATTAAGTTGCGGCACAATAAATTAGTTGCCCCACATCCCTCACCAATACACCCAATAAGGGGCCTCCTATTGGGACTGCTTGACACACATCTAGACACATGGACATCAACGGGCATAAACACTGTACGAGACTTTTACAATAATGGACAGCTACGAACACACAAGGACATGCTCGACCTCCCCACACTGACACCCAAACACCAATTCGACTTACTGAGACTTCGTACCCTGATGAGATCCTGGGGTTTCTTAGGAGAAACGCTGAGGGATCTGACCATTTGGGAGACACGTTGGATAACGAATTCCCAACAACATAAACCCCTCACAATACACTACCACTGTCTGATAGAGGAAGGGACTACTCCAAAAACGATTCATATGGATGCCTGGGAGAGAGACCTGCAAACTATGCATACACCAGAGGCTTGGAGCAAAGCCAGCAGTCTAACAAAAATGGCAACCCATTGCATCACCCTCTATGAGTTGTATTTCAAAGTAATCACCAGATGGCACTTAGTTCCCACGAAATTACAGAGACTCTTTCCTGACCATTCACGGCTGTGCTAAAGGGAATGTGGAGAGCCGGGGACCCCCATCCATGTTTGGTGGACCTGTCCCAAATTAACGACCTACTGGCAGAAAGTAGAAAAGGTTTGTGTAGACCTTGAACTGGCATCATCTTTAGGCCCGGCCCTAGCCATCTTACATCTAAACGTAGACAAACTCCCCAAAACCAAACAAAATCTCCTGATATACATCCTCATCTCTGCTAAATTACTGATTGCCAGATATTGGAAAAAGAGCCAGCCTCCTAGACTGCAGAGTGTTATTGATAATGTGAACTATATCAAAAATATGGAAAATTATGTTGCCAGGGAACGAGGACAACTGAACAATTACAGTTTAATTTGGGAACCCTGGGAAACCATGCTACGTCGCCCAGCCCCGACCTGAATGCTCAAATATGTTACCCTTGCCGCCCTGCCCCCACACATCCCCGGATTCAAGACAATTGCTCAACGCCCTGACTGGTAGATAGCGGGCGGAGAGGGGTCGGAAGACCCCCCATAACCATAGGAGTTTGTGGTGTGATGTAATGTAATGTTTAACACTAAGTTAATAGATCGCTTCCATTGACTGGTTTATTACCCCAAGGATAACACCTTTACTGTATATTAAACTATGACTGTGCACCCCTAAGAGTTCTTTATATATGTAAAAGGTAACCTCTGTAAAAACGAGGACTCCCTTACAGAGAAAAGTTTGCATTCTTACTTACTGTTTGTAATCACACATATGTATGTATCTTTCATGCTATGCTAAACATAGATATTGTCTACATCTTTATATGAGAAATGCTGTATGTTGAAAATATGTCCTCAATAAAATATAAATTAATAAAAAAAAAAGTTTCAATTTTATAATGAAAAAAACTGAAATTATAAGCAGAAGAATCAAACTGAAACAGCTGCCTGAAGTACCATTCTACCAAAACTGCTTCTAAAGAAGAGAAAACATCAAAATGGTAGAACATAGTAAAAGTATGCAAAGAAGACCAAGTCATTGCTTTGCAATCTGATCAACAGAAGCTTCATTCTTAAAAAGCCCAGGAAGTAGAAACTTACCTAGTAGAATGAGCCGTAATCCTCCGAGGCGGGAATCCACCCGACTCCAAATAAGCATGATTAAGCAAGATGCCAAATAAATGGCAGAAGCCTTTTGACCTTCCTAAAACCAGAAAAGATAAAAAATAGACAAGAAGTCTATCTGAAATCTGAATAGCTTCAACATAGAATTTCAAAAACTCTTACCATACCCAAAGAAAGTAAGAATCTCACCAAAGAAGTCTTAGGAAAACAATAATTCCTCCCTAATGTTTGTTAGAATTTACAACTTTAGGTAAGAATTGAAATGAGGACAGCAAAAACCACCTTATCCTGATGAAAAAATCAGAAAAAAGAGATTCACAAGAAAGAACAGAAAATTCAAAAACTGTTCTAGCTGAAGAGATGAAAGTAAATAATGTCCAGAGCAAGCATATGCTCAAATAGAAGAGCCTGAAAAGCCTTCAGAACCAAATTAAGATTCCAAGGAGGAGAAATTGGCTCAATGACAGGTTTGATATGAATCAAAACCTGAACAAAATGATGAATATCAGGAAGTAACACTGCCTTATCCTGATGAAAAATCAGAAAAGGATATTCACAAAAAAGAACAGATAACTAAAAAACTCTTCTAGCAGAAGAAATAACCAAAAGGAACAATACTTTTCCAAGAAAGTAATTTAATGTTCAGAGAATGCATAGTTTCCAACGGAGTAGCCTGTAAAGCCCTCAGCACCAAATTGAGACTCCAAAGAGGAGAGATTGAATTAATGACAGGCTTGATACGGACCAAAGCCTGTACAAATCAATGAATACCAGGATGATTAGCAATCATTCTGTGAAAAAAGAACAGAAAGAGTAGAGATTTGTCCTATCAAAGAACTGAAGACAAAACCTTATCCAAACCAACCTGAAAAAATAATAAAATTCTATGAATTTTAAAAGAATGCCAAGAAAAGTAGGTCTTCCAGACTCAATAATAAATCTTTCTAGAGACAGATTTACGAGCCTGAAACATAGTATTAATCAATGAGTCAGAGAAACCTCTATGACTAAAAATCAAGCGTTCAATCTCCATCCCTTCAAATTTAATGATTTGAGATCCTGATGGAAAAAATGGGCCTTGAGAAAGAAGGTCTGGTTTAAACAGAAGTGTCCAAGGTTGGCAACTGGCCATCCGAATGAGATCCGCATACCAAAACCTGAAAGGCCATGCTGGAGCCACCAGCAGAACAAACAAATACTCCATAAGAATTTTGGAAATTACTTTGGAAGAAGAACTAGAGGCGGAAAGAAATAGGCAAAAAGATAATTCCAAAGAAATGTCAATGCATACACTACTTCCGACTGAGGATCCCCGGACCTGAATAGGCCCCTGGGAAGTTCTTTATTCAGATGAGATGCCAACAAATCTATTTCTAGAAATGCTCACATCTGAAAAATTGAAAAACATATCTGGGTATGAAAGACCATTCTCCCGGATGTAAAGCTTAATTAACAGAGATAATCCGCTTCCCAAATATCTATACCTATAAAAAAAACACAGAATTTAGATAGGAGCTGGATTTAGCCCAAGCTAATATCCGAGACACTTCTGTCACAGCGTAAGGACTGATAGTCCTACCCTGATGATTGACATACACTATAGTTGTGATATAGTCTGAAAAACAATAGACGTCTCTTCTTCAAAAAGAAACTAACTGAAAAAACTCTGAAAATGCACGGAGTTCTAAAATATCAAATGGTAATCTCGCCTCCTGAGATTTCCAAACCCCTTGTGCTGACAGAGATCCTCAGACAGCCTCCCAACCAAAAAGACTCACATCTGAAGAGATCATGGTCCAGGTTGAAAGAAACGAAGAGACCTGTAGAACTAAATGATGGTTATCTTAACCACCAAATCAAGAGAGATAAATAATAGGATTCGAAGATTTAAAAATGCGAAATTCTAGAATCCCTGCACCATAATTCAGCATAAAAGACTGGAAAGGTTCTTTCTATTGAAAATGAGCAAAGGGAATTGAATCCAATGCTGTGGCCATAAGACCTAAAACTTCTATGCATATATAGCAACTGAAGGAAATAATAGAGACTAAAGGTACCGACAGACGGAACCCAATAAAATTGTCCCTTGTCTGATAGAGACAAAGACAGTGAAACAAACTATCTGGAAACCTAAAAAAGGTGACCCTTGTGTGAGGAATCAAGAGCTTTTGAAAAAAAGATCCTCTAACTATGTCCTGGAAGAACAAAGTGAATCATATGAGATTCCGCATCCTCAGAAATAATCTGAATGAAAACAGAAAAATGAAAATATGCATTTATTGTATCTAATGAAAACAAATAATGCTATCACTGACCAAAAAAAGGCAGAATAGTTTGAATAAAACTCCAAAACCCAGTTCCTAAAAATGGAACTGGAAGAAATACCCCAGAAGATTCCAGGTCTGAGCAGCGCTCGAACCCCACGGGTGATCAGCCATGCCTCAACAGTACCCAAAATATATAGGACCGAAATACACGTAAAGAAAGTGTTAGCCTTACTGGAATAAAATCAAAGAAATTTGGACCGAATAGAACCAAATAAATTTCAAAAAAGTCTTAACCTGCCCCTTACCAGCCAAGCTGGAATACGGCACGTACATCGCAATTTTAGGGAGCTGATTTCGAACTGAAAAATTTCCAATTAAAAACATGATACTTGGGAAAGAATTCAGGAATTCTTTCCTTAATAAGAACAACCAAACTAATATAAGCTTAAAGTTTTAGTCTTAGAACTCAATCTTGAAGCCCAGAGTAACAGTTTAAGAATTGAATCCAATTTATAAAACAAATAATTGATTATCTTAAAACAAAAGAAATATGGATTTTTAGAAATCACAAAATTCTTCTAGCTAAAACAGCTAAAGACATAGATTAAACCTCATTTGCGAAAATATTCAATAAAATGAAGACACAAATGAAATTATTAGCATGATAGTCCAGTTAAAGGACCAGTCAATACACTGGACTTGCATAATCAATAAATGCAAAACAACAAGACAAATGCAACAGCACCTAGTCTAGTAAATTTTGTCTCTTTTAACAATGCTAAAATAAATCATAATCTGATACTTGATCTTAAAGTAAACAGAAAAAATTAAGCAATTGCAACATCATCCAAATAAATCACAGGTCCAAGAAAAGTACCTGAAACTAAATAATTTTCCATAAATAAGATACAACCATCTAAAGGAAAATAAATACTATTTTGCTATAGAAACGATAGCATAATTAGTAGGAGTAGAGATAGCCCCAATAAATTGGAGAACCCTCCAAATTGAATTGAACTGCCGGCAAAGAATATAGTTTAAATCTTTGAAGAAGGAATAAAAGAAAATTCTCAGCCTATTCCATTCCCTAGTATGAGGAACTGGAAAAAACCTCTGAAAACACAGAAGAATAAATAAGCAGAAATAGTGTTAGCTAGTCTTGAAAAAGAACTAGTTACCTTAATATCCAAAATAATCAACACCTTTTCAACAAAGAACAAATGTACTTTAATAAAAAAATAAATAAAAAAGTGTCAATATCTGATGAAGAAAATTCTGAATGAGAAAAAACATCATCAGAGAAGGATAAATCAGTATGTTGTTGGTCATTTGAAACTTCAATAATTAAAAACAAAGTTTGAAAAAGACCTAAAAATTTTATTAGAAGGCACGATGTCAGACAAAGCCTTTAAAATAGAATCAGAAAAATATTCTTATAAATCTTCTAAATATTTCTTATACATAAGATGTAAAAAGAATAGCAATATATAAAGCATAAATACTAATGGATTCTGCATGTAAAAGTCTATCATGATAACTTATTACAAACCATAGCTAAAGATAAACATTCATAACATTTAAAATAAATGAACTTAGCTTTGGTAGGACTGAACTCAGTCAACAGGAATCCCTTAGATCGTTTTGAAACAGGAACAGTGAAATCTTGCAATATGTAATAGAAAAAAACAATATTTAAAGCAAAATTATCAAATTCCTTAAATGACAGTTTCAGGAATGGGAAAAGAATGCAAAATAATAAGCTTCTAGAAACCAGAAGCAATAAAAAAGTGAGGTTTAAATAATGTGAGGAAAAAAAGTGAAACAAAAAATACGCCCACATTTTTTGGCGCCAAATATGACGCCTACATTATTGGCGCTAAATACAACGCCCATATTTTTGGCGCCAAGTATGACGCCACAACCTCTGAAGCCAGAACCGACGCCCACATTTTTTGGCGCAAAAAAATGTCTGAATACACATGCGTCAAAAATGACGTTAAACAGAATACAACTTCCGGCGTCAACTACGGCGCCGGAAATGACAAAATTTTTGCGCCAAGAATGACGCAATAAAAAGAAACATTTTCTGCCCCCGCAAGCCTAACAGCACACAGGGAAAAATGATCAATTGAAAATTTTCAAGGTAAAGAAAAATAAATTGAATTAAAATGCATTATCCCAAATAATGAAACTGACAGTCTGGATTTTAAAGGAATACTGATTATCCTGAATCATGGCAAATATAAGTTTAAAGACATATATTTAGAACTTTACATAGAAAGTGCCCAACTATAGCTTAGAGTGTCATAAAAAATAAGACTTACTTACCCTAAGACACTCATCTACATATAGTAGATAGCCAAACCAGTACTGAAACGAGAATCAGTAGAGGTAATGGTATATAAGAGTATATCGTCGATCTGAAAAGGGAGGTAAGAGATGAATCTCTACGACCGATAACAGAGAACCTATGAAATAGATCCCGTAGAAGGAGACCATTGAATTCAAATAGGCAATACTCTATTCACATCCCTCTGACATTCACTGCACTCTGAGAGGAAAACCGGGCTCCAGCCTGCTGCAAAGCGCATATCAACGTAGAAGCTAGCACAAACTTACTTCACCACCTCCATGGGAGGCAAAGTTTGTAAAACTGAATTGTGGGTGTGGTGAGGGGTGTATTTATAGGCATTTTAAGGTTTGGGAAACTTTGCCCCTCCTGGTAGGAATGTATATCCCATACGTCACTAGCTCATGGACTCTTGCTAATTACATGAAAGAAACTAAGGCAGTACGCAGAACTACATAATCAGAATGAAAAATAAGGAAAAGAGATTCATACTGCAAAGCTGAAAGCTCCGAAACTATTCGAGCAGAAGAAATAGCAACCAAAAACAAAACTTTCCAGGATAAACTTTGGATATCCTTAATATCCAAAGAATGCATAGGTTCAAGCATGTTGAAGAACTCTAAGAACCAAATTTACAACCAAATTTAAACCTAGGCCTGACTCTAACCAGAACCTGGCAAAAAGACTTAACATCTGGTATATCTGCCAGATGTTTAAGCAACAAAATAAATAAAGAAAAAATTTGACCCCTCAAGGTACTAGCAGATAAACCCTTCTCCAAACCCTCTTGGAGAAAAGACAAAATCCTAGGAATTTTAACTCTATTCCAAGAAAAACCTCTGGAATCACACCAATACAAATATATATGCCAAATCTTATAATAAATCTTTCTAGACACAGGCTTACAAGCCTGAATAATAGCTTCAATAACTGATTTAGAAAAACCACGCTTAGATAATATCAAGCGTTCAATCTCCAAGCAGACAGCTTAAGAGAAACGAGATTTGGTTGAAGGAAGGGCCCCTGAAGTAGAAGGCCCTTCCATAACAGAAGACTCCAAGGTGGAAGAGATGACATATCCCCCAGATCCGCATACCAGATTCTGCGAGGCCATGCCGGGACAATGGGAATCACCAGGCCCTCTCCTGTCTGATTCGAGCAATGACCCGTGGAAGGAGAGCGAATGGAGGAAAAACATACGCTAGACTGAAGTTCCAAGGAACGGCCAGAGCATCTCACAGTACAGCCTGAGGATCTTGAGACTGTGACCCATACCTTAGAAGCTTGGCATTCTGATGAGATGCCATGAGATCCAGCTCCGGCTGCCCCCACTTGAGAATCAAGTTAGAAAATACCTCCGGATGGAGTACCAACACCCATGGATAAAAATTCTGTCGGCTTAGAAAATCCGCTTCCCAATTGTCCACCCCGGCAATATGGATCGCAGACAGACAACAATTGTGGGACTCTGCCCACTGAATAATCCTGGCTACCTCTGTCATGGCCAAGGAACTCCGAGTCCCCCCCTGATGATTGATGTAAGCCACGGACGTTATGTTGTCCGACTGAAATCTGATAAACTGGACTGAAGCTAACTGAGTCCAGGCCAGAAGAGCATTGAAGATTGCCCTCAGCTCTAGAATATTTATAGGAAGAACCGACTCCTTCCGAGTCCAAAGACCCTGAGCCTTTAATGAACCCCAGACAGCTCCCCATCCCAAGACTGGCATCCATGGTCACAATCACCCAGGTAGGTCTGCAGAAGCAGGTTACCAGAGCAGATCCTGGGACAACCACCACAGAAGAGAGTTTCTTATCTCCTGATCAAAAACAATATGTGAAGACAGATCCGCATAATCCCCTTTCCATTGTCTGAACATGCACAACTGCAGAGGCCTGAGATGGAACCAAGCAAATGGAATGATGTCTATAACTGACATTATCAGATCAATAACCTCCATACACTGAGCTACTGATGGCCAGGGAAAGGCCAAAAATGCTCCCAGAACCTTCGAAAAAATCCTGGGAGCCGTAGCAAGACCAAATGGAAAGGCCACATACTGAAAATGTTTCTCTAGAAAAGCAAATCTTAAAAACTTGCGATAATCCTTGTAGATAGGAAAATGCAGATACGCATTCTTTAAATCCACTGTGGTCATGAACTGACCCTCCTAAACTAAAGGAAGAATGGAACGAAGAGTCTCCATCTTGAAAGATGGAACTCTGAAAAACTTGTTCACACTCTTGAAATCTAGAAAAGGATGGATTGCTCCCTCTCTTTTGGGAACTATGGAATAAAACCCCAGACCCTGCTCCTGAAAAGGAACAGAAACTATTACTCCCATATCAGAAAGATCCTGGACACAACACAAGAACGCCTCTCTTTTTATCTGGTTTACAGATAACCTGGAGAGAAGAAACCTGCCCCTGGGATAAATCCTGAACTCTAGCTTGTAACCCTGGGATATGATGTTCACCACCCAGGGATCCGGAACATCCCGAACCCAAGCCTGAGTGGAAAAGAGAATCTGCCCCCCACATGATCCGCTCCCCGATCGGGGGCAGACCCTTCATGCTGACTTTGAGTCAGTAACAGGCTTTATAAATTGCTTCAGAAAATGGATATAAAATGAGCGCAGGGTGATGCCACCAAACTCCTGAAAAAACCTAGGAGTCCCTATCATAGGTCATACAATAAATACAGAAGATACAAAAACAAGAGCGCTACAGCTGAAGGTGGGTAGATCAATTAGTGACTAGTGCGTAGATTACACAAATAACTAATATAAGTGACCAATATGTCAAATGATACAAAAGAGTTGCTGATTAACACAAATAACTAATGTATTTGACTAATACATGAATTTATACAAAAGAGTTTCTGATATTATATATACGGTGTGAGGAGTACATACTCCAAACAAGTGTATATTATGTGATGCAATAAATAAGTGATTATAGTAAATCAGATAAGAATACAAATGTCAAGTCAAGATAAATAAATAACTAATGAAGCAAGTAATTAATAATAATGGCAATGCCACAATTTAATAAACACCTATAAAAACAATACAATACAACAGTAAAAAATGCTAGCATAAATTAATATGAACGGACGTCTCCGTTAACTAGATAAGAGAGAAGGTTGCCACCACATAAAGGTGAACCTGCAGGAGAGAGGGCTAGTATAAAAGTCTCAGTCTCTGAACAATGTCTTATTAGTAAACAAGGTTGTCAGAATCCGAATAGATTAAAAGTTATTGCAAGCAAACGACAGGCTTACCCCCAGGCTGTACACACTCTGTTGTCTCTGCGAGTGTAATTACAGTCGTAGCGGGATGATGTCACTTTTATGGGCGCTGTCCTGGATGAACGTTCTGATTGGTCCTTTTTGGGAACAGCTTGAAGAATGCAAATGTCGTTATCCACAGCACAGAGTATCTGGACTGCACGATACTCTTAGAAGGTAGTGTGTGGAAAAGGCAGGCAATTAGGTGTTATATAAAGGGTCAATGACCTTACTGCAAGCCGGATTGGTAGTTTCCTGTGTGGGCCAACATACAATTCTGGTCTTGCTGGCTTGTTAGAGCATCCTGACTATAAAAGTGATAGTTCTTATTCTTGCAAACAAGGTCTGTAAACAATGTTGGTTTGCAAACAGCAATCACAGGTGTCAGAGTCCCAAAGTGGTAAAAGTCGAGTTTGTAGCTCCAGCTACACAAGAAGTAAAAAGTTCTTTAGGTTGCAACTACATCAACGCGTTTCTCACTATACAGGGCTTTTTCAAGATGAATCAGTTGCAACAGATGCACCTTTTTAAAGGTGTATCCCAATTTTCATTGGTCAGATTCAATTGGTAGCTTTAAGGTGGTATGGTTATCATATAGCATAGTTTTAAAGGTGGTAATGGCAACCTATATATTAAGGCAACCAAATAATTGCTATTCAAAATTAATAAAGTTGAAAATAAAATCCTTAAAATAGAAGGAATAAAATTTCATAAAGTGCAATAGTGATATGTATATAAACATTATAATATTACATAGCCACAAAATAAATTCTGTAAAATTGTCATTAAAAATATCATTAAAAATATATCAGTATGCAAATTCGACAGGTAACAGTCTATAAAAATAGAACCAACATATAAACTCTAAAATTGAACTCTAAGAAATAAAAAATTTAATTTTTTTTTAACATTTTAGAGGGGAAGGGGGAGCAGATGGATCTCACATATCATATAGTATCCCATTAGCTTCATAGACTAACAGATGAAGACTCAGTAGATATTAGTCCCATAGACCATATTAATCCAATAAAAATGGGGAAATATCCAGCTCAGAATTTAAGCCAGCTGGGAACAAAGTATCATATCTATAAATAAATTCAGCCTCCTTCAATTTTAAGAATTTTTCTATATTGCCACCTCTCCAATTCTGCTTGACTTGTAATATCCCCCAATATTTTAGGTCTTTAGTTCTGCCACTATGTACTTGTTTAAAGTGCTTATAGAGGTTAGTGTCCTCAGATCCCTTCTCTATACACAGGAGATGCTCCCTTATTCTATCCCTGATCATTGTTTTGGTTTCTTCAAAATACATTAAATTGCACGTGCATTTGAGAACATAAATGAACCCCCTTAGTGGTACATCTGATGTAGTCTTTGATGATAATTTCTCCTCCTGACTTATGAACAGTTATTATGCTTCTTTTATCACTGTGTGTACATGCCTTACATGAATAGCAGGGGAGATAGCTATTTAGTATTATAGCTATCGTGCACCTTTGCTCAATTTGTATTATCCTTGTTTTTTACCTCACTTTTTCATTTTCTAAATTTAGCCTATTGGTTATCAGAGACCCTCCCTTTATATTCACTTCACTTAATAATGTCCTCCCATTCCAGTATGGAAGATATTTTTGAATTTAGAGATCATTTATATAAAGAATTGTATGATCATAAAGAAGATGAGAATAGCATAGATCTAGAATATGAAAGTTTGAAAGACATTCTAAATAAATTAGAAAAGCTTTTAATTAAAGAATTAAAACAAAAAACAGAAATTGTCTTTCTAAATAAACACACTGGGAAAGGCATAATCCCTAAAGGTCTAATTTTAACTAAAACATGTGCATTCCCCCTCAAAGAGATTTTTCAATTAGACTGGGAAGAAGTGTTATCTAAGGCTTCAATAGATCTAATGGAAATTTTAAAAAAATCTAGGAAAGACACTTTAGTAGATCTAGAGAAAGAAATAATAGAAATTAAAGATAAGTTAAAAGATAAGAAATCAATGGCATTTAAAGAGAAACAAAAAGCCATGATTGAAAGGTTAGACACTCTAAATAAAGACATTTTGAAAACCAAATGGAAGAAGTTAGATAGGGACACAAAAAACCAAACCAAGGTACTGATAATGAACCCATTAATAAGGAGTCTAATATCCCTAAAGAAGAGTGGACAGTAGTTAATCACAACAAAAAGCAAGGCAGTAGAAATTATAATTCCTCTAGACAGAATACTCATAGAAATAGAGATAAAGACAATAGGGATTTAAATAGCTCCTGGAGACCAGGTTACTCCTATACTAATAGAACACAAAATAGTGGTCACTATGATTATAGGAATTCTAATATGCATGAGGGACAGAATGGTTCTGGGACAAGAAATAGCTATTATAGAAATTACCCCGATAAGAACAGGTCAGAACCATATAGAACCAACAGATCCCTTTGGGATAATAAAGACAAATGGGAAACACCAGTGAGAAACAGATACACTCCTCTAAACTATGAAGGAGAGAGAACTAGATATAAGGAGAATGAGGCTCCTTTTTTAGTAAACAGCCCTCTAAGGGAGGGCACTTCAAAAGACTTACAAGAAAAAAACAAGACAAATATATGGGTACACAAAAACAACAAAAAAAAGACCTCTAGAGGAACAAGAGGGAGTGGGATCAGCACACAAAGCCAAAAGAGGGAGATAAAGAAAAATGGAGTATTCAATATTAGTAGTATTGCCCTACAGGATGAGGAAACAAAGATTTTAAGTTATGGTCTTTCGTTTGCACCTAGTACTAGGTTAAATAAATTCAACACACATATCCATATTAAAAAGTTTGTGAGGAACCTCACTCTTAAACGTTTTTACATGAAAAGTCCACTTGAAAGAATTTCCACTAATAGGGTTGAGAATAAACAAGATAACTTGTACATACTAATTTGAGACCTAAATCCACGTTCAACCCAGTCTCAGCAAAAGGGAATAATCTCGAGACCTTTGAACAAATGGTCTTAAGAGATTTAAAGAATAGCCAGCCATCAAAATTTTTAAAAACTAATATGACTAAAAAAGATACACTTGTTTTAGAAAACCTAAAAAAGAACCGTAATGTGACCATTAAGCCTGCCGACAAGGGCGGCGGGATTGTGGTAATGGATACCAGTTACTATGAATTAGAAGCTATGAGACTGTTAAGTGACAATAAAACTTATAAAAAATTGGAATTGAACCCTATTAATAAATTTGCTACATTACTTAAAAAGTTGATAAGGGAAGGTGGAGATTTGGGAATATTAAATGAGAGGGAGGTAGAATTCCTGGACCCTGTATATCCTAGGGTCCCAGTGTTCTACTTCACCCAACCACCAGGTAGACCGATTATTTCGGGTATAGGGGCATTGTCCTTGAATCTCTCACAATATGTGGACACGTTCCTACAGAAGTTTGTAAGGAACCTGAATACATATTTAAGAGACTCCACCCAAGTCTTAAATACTCTAGAACACATAAATTGGGATGATGACCTAATCCTAGTCAATGGGGACATAACTTCATTGTACACAGTAATAGACCATGATAAAGGACTTTTGGCCATTAAGAAATATCTAAATACTGATCCAGATATTAAGTCAGAACAAAAAGAATTCCTATTAAAGAGTATAGCTTTTATATTACAAAATAATTACTTTATGTATGATAATAAATTTTATCTACAGATAGAAGGTACGGCTATGGGCACAAGGTTTGCACCAAGTTACGCCAACCTTTTTGTTGGCAGTTGGGAAGAATCTTTCTTCCAGGAGGGTAGCTATGATGCAGACCTCGTGCTCTATAGACGGTACATTGATGATGTCCTGATAATATGGAGAGGGTCTGAATAAAAATTACAAAATCTGTTTATGGACATGAATTCCAATGATAGGGGTTTACAATTGACCTTTAATTATAGTAAAGAAAAAGTGGCTTTTTTAGACCTAGAAATTATGGCTATCAATAACACCTGGGAAACAAGAACCCATTTTAAGGAGGTTGACTCCAATAGTTTTATACATGCTAATAGTTGTCACCTCCAACAATGGAAAGACAATATTCCTGTGGGCCAAAGTCTGAGGGTCAGGAAAAAATCTTCCAGGCTTTCAGACTTTGAGAACCAAATTGGTATTCTAATTGAGAAATTTAAAGATAGGCGCTATAATGATGAGGTTGTTAATAAGGCCGTGATAAGGCCAAGAGAAACTGATAGGAAATCTCTCCTCTCATATAAACAAAGGAATTCTAAGAAAAATCCAGAAGTAATTGATGTACTCTTTGTCATGGAATATAGTGTAGACCATGGCATAATGAGAAGGATTTTAAATAAACATTGGGCTATACTTAAAGCAGATCCGATATTGGGGGAATTACTCCCACACAAAACCAAGACTGATTTTTAGAAAAACAAAAAACGTCAAATCAATTCTGGCACCCAGTGTTCGTGATGTAAATAAAAAACAGTGTTCCACGCAAAAGAATTTTTAAATGGGGAGAGAATATCAGGCTTCTTCCCCTGCTATTCATGTAAGGCCTGTACACACAGTGATAAAAGAAGCATAATAACTGTTCATAAGTCAGGAGGAGAAATTATCATCAAAGACTGCATCAGATGTACCACTAAGAGGGTCATTTATGTTCTCAAATGCATGTGCAATTTAATGTATTTTGGAGAAACCAAAACAATGATCAGGGATAGAATAAGGGAGCATCTCCTGTGTATAGAGAAGGGATCTGAGGACACTAACCTCTATAAGCACTTTAACCCCTTAATGACCACATCACTTTTCCATTTTCTGTCCGTTTGGGACCAAGGCTATTTTTACATTTTTGAGGTGTTTGTGTTTAGCTGTAATTTTCCTCTTACTCATTTACTGTACCCACACATATTATATACTGTTTTTCTCGCCATTAAATGGACTTTCTAAAGATACCATTATTTTCATCATATCTTATAATTTACTATAAAAAAAATTATAAAATATGAGGAAAAAATGGAAAAAAACACACTTTTTCTAACTTTGACCCCCAAAATCTGTTACACATCTACAACCACCAAAAAACACCCATGCTAAATAGTTTCTAAATTTTGTCCTGAGTTTAGAAATACCCAATGTTTACATGTTCTTTGCTTTTTTTGTAAACTATAGGGCCATAAATACAAGTAGCACTTTGCTATTTCCAAACCATTTCTTTTCAAAATTAGCGATAGTTACATTAGAGCACTGATATCTTTCAGGAATCTCTGAATATCCATTGACATGTATATATTTTTTTTTAGTAGACAACCCAAAGTATTGATCTAGGCCCATTTTGGTATATTTCATGCCACCATTTCACCGCCAAATGCAATCAAATAGAAAAAATTGTTCACTTTTCACAAATTTTTTCACAAACTTTTGGTTTCTAACTTAAATTATTTACAAACAGCTTGTGCAATTATGGCATAAATGGTTGTAAATTCTTCTCTGGGATCCCCTTTGTTCAGAAATAGCAGACATATATGACTTTGGTGTTGCTTTTTGGTAATTAGAAGGCCGCTAAATGCCACTGCGCACCACACGTGTATTATGCCCAGCAGTGAAGGGGTTAATTAGGGAGCATGTAGGGAGCTTTTTGGGGTAGTTTTAGCTTTAGTGTAGTGTAGTAGACAACCCCAAGTATTGATCTAGGCCAATTTTGGTATATTTCATGCCACCATTTCACCGCTAAATGCGATCAAATTAAAAGAAACGTTAATTTTTTCTCAATTTTAGGTTTCTCACTGAAATTATTTACAAACACCTTCTGCAATTATGGCACAAATGGTTGTAAATGCTTCTCTGGGATCCCCTTTGTTCAGAAATAGCAGACATATATGGCTTTGGCATTGCTTTTTGGTAATTAGAAGGCCTCTAAATGCCGCTGCGTATCACACGTGTATTATGGCTAGCAGTGAAGGGGTTAATTATGTAGCTTGTAGGGAGCTTGCAGGGTTAATTTTAGCTTTAGTGTAGAGCTCAGCCTCCCACCTGAAACATCAGACCCCCTGATCCCTCCCAAACAGCTCTCTTCCCTCCCCCACCCCACAATTGTCCCCGCCATCTTAAGTACTGGCAGAAACTCTGCCAGTACTAAAATAAAAGGTATTTGGCCCTTTTTTTAAAAAAAAAAAAAGCATATTTACATATGCTGATGTGTAGGATCCCCCCTTAGACCCCAACCTCACTGATCCCCCACCATACTGCTCTCTAACCCTTCCCCTCTGCAATAATGGGCACCATCTTGGGTACTGGCAGCTGTCTGCCAGTACCCAGTTTTGTAACAAAATGAGCCTTTTTTTTTTTTAAATTCCCTTTTCTGTAGTGTAGCTTTCCCCCCCCACCGAGACCAACCCCCAACCCCTTCCAAAACCCTTAGATTGCATTTAAGTTTTTTTTTTTTTTACTTTTTAACTTTTTTTTTTCTGTAGTGTAGCGGTTCCCACCCGCTCCCGCCCCGTGCACGCGCCCGCCCACCACCCCCGTGCACGCGCGCGCTCCCGTGCGCGCCCCCGTAGCTCCCGCCCCCCCGATCCCGCCCCCCTCCACTCCACATAGCGCACCGATGGCCGCCACCCGCCTCCCACGTAAGCTCCCACCCACCAACGATACCGGCCATCGATGTCCGGTGCAGAGAGGGCCACAGAGTGGCTCTCTCTGCATCGGATGGCCAAGGGGGGTTATTGCAGGATGCCTCCATATCGAGGCATCACTGCAATAACCGGAAAGCAGCTGGAAGCGAGCAGGATCGCTTCCAGCTGCTTTCCACACCGAGGACGTGCAGGGTACGTTCTCAGGCATTAACTGCCTTTTTTTTGAGGACGTACCCTGCACGTCCTCGGTCGTTAAGGGGTTAAACAAGTACATAGTGGCAGAACTAAAGACCTAAAATATTGGGGGATATTACAAGTCAAGCAGAATTGGAGAGGTGGCAATATAGAAAAATTCTTAAAATTGAAGGAGGCTGAATTTATTTATAGATATGATACTTTGTTCCCAGCTGTCTTAAATTCCGAGCTGGATATTTCCCCATTTTTATTGGATTAATATGGTCTATGGGACTAATATTTACTGAGTCTACATCTGTTAGTCTATGAAGCTAATGGGATACTATATGATATGTGAGATCCATCTGCTCCCCCTTCCCCTCTAAAATGTAAAAAAAAAAAAAATTATTTCTTAGAGTTCAATTTTAGAGTTTATATGTTGGTTCTATTTTTATAGACTGTTACCTGTCGAATTTGCATACTGATATATTTTTAATGATATTTTTAATGACAATTTTACAGAATTTATTTTGTGGCTATGTAATATTATAACGTTTATATACATATCACTTTTGCACTTTATGAAATTTTATTCCTTCTATTTTAAGGATTTTATTTTCAACTTTATCAATTTTGAATAGCAATTATTTGGTTGCCTTAATATATAGGTTTCCATTACCACCTTTAAAACTATACTATATGATAACCATACCACCTTAAAGCTACCAATTGAATCTGACCAATGAAAATTGGGATACACCTTTAAAAAGGTGCATCTGTTGCAACTGATTCATCTTGAAAAAGCCCTGTATAGGGAGAAACGCGTTGATGTAGTTGCAACCTAAAGAACTTTTTACTTCTTGCGTAGCTGGAGCTACAAACTCGACTTTTACCACTTTGGGACTCTGACACCTGTGATTGCTGTTTGCAAACCAACATTGTTTACAGACCTTGTTTGCAAGAATTGGAACAATCACTTTTATAGTCAGGATGCTCTAACAAGCCAGCAAGACCAGAATTGTATGTTGGCCCACACGGGAAACTACCAATCCGGCTTGCAGTAAGGTCATTGACCCTTTATATTGGAAGTACTGCTTAACGCCTAACTGCCTGCCTTTTCCACACACTACCTTCTAAGAGTATCGTGCGTGCTGTCAGGCACTCAAATGCAGATACTCTGTGCTGTGGATAACGACATTTACATTCTTCAAGCTGTTCCGAAAAAGGACCAATCAGAACGTTCATCCAGGACAGCGCCCATAAAAGTGACATCATCCCGCTACGAGTGTAATTACACTCGCAGAGACAACAGAGTGTGTACAGCCTGGGGGTAAGCCTGTCATTTGCTTGCAATAACTTTCTATTCGGGTTCTGACAACCTTGTTTACCAATAAGACATTGTCCAGAGACTGAGACTTTTTAAACTAGCCCTCTCTCCTGCAGGTTCACCTTTATGTGGTGGCAACCTTCTCTCTTATCTAGTTAACGGAAACGTCCATTCATATTAATTTATGCTAGCATTTTTTTACTGTTGTATTGTATTGTTTTTATAGGTGTTTATTAAATTGTGGCATAGCCATTATTATTAATTACTTGCTTCATTAGTTATTGATTTATCTTGACTTGACATTTGTATTCTTATCTGATTTACTATAATCACTTATTTATTGCATCACATAATATACACTCGTTTGGAGTATGTACTCCTCACACCTGATATATAATATCAAAAACTCTTTTGTATAAATTCACGTATTGGTCACATACATTAGTTATTTGTGTTTTTTTGTTTTTTTTTTAAATATCTTTATTAGTCTTAGCCATTGAAAAATAACAACACAGAAACACAATGAAATAACATATATTCTACATAAGCACGGTCTCGCAGGACCAGCAAGGTCTCGCAGGACCAATATAAATCAGTGATACAGCAACACTAGTACAACATTAGCAATCCTATAAAATTAATAATGTTTCTGGGCCCAACTTCAGTATGGACTACATAAAATGGCTAATTTTCCACCCTATATACATAAAATTAGGAGTAAAAAGAACAAAACAAAAAATAATAATAATAATAATAATAATAATAATAAGAGATAACACGAGGAAAGAAAAAAAAAAAAAAAAAAAAGGGGAACATCAAAAAAGGAGAGAAATCTGGTCCCCCTCTCCTCCACCAAAAACCCAAGAGAACTACCCCGAATCTATAGTAACAAGTCTCGGCCAAAATTATTCTACCGCAATCCTACTTCTAATCCAGCAGTCTGGAAATACCCCGTCTAGAACCAGTTCTGCGAAGCTTATTGATGCCAAGAAGGGTCTCAATATCTGTCTCTGAACGCCACTAGAATATGTCTTAATAACCGGCGCCCAGCCCACCAGAAACTCTTTAATTTTCCTCTCAGATGCAAACTGTAAATGAAAGGATTCAAAGATAATCTGGGCTTGAATGTCCCTTAAGACTTGTGTAAGACTAGGAGGGCTCTTCATTATCCATTTTTTAAAAATATTGTACCTAACTGTTAGTATAATTGTGTTCAGGATACGCATCCTTTCCCCTCCTCTTCTTTCCGGAAGGAGCAACACTATATCTTCAAGCGAGAAGATGATAGCACCTGAGAAGACCCTATCATACCAGAATTGAATCTTCATCCATAGTTGAGATATCTTGGGACAAGTCCATAACATGTGGCACAGATCCGCCCGAATGTACGGGCAGTGTTCACATTGAAAATTTTTATTAGGGAAATATTTGGCCAGAGAGGCCGGAGAAAAATAGGCGTTATTTAATAGTTTTAAATGAGATTCTTTCCAGCTAGTAGGCAACGGGAGTTTTGCCACTCTTACAAGACTATTACTTAACTTCTCAAAATCTATAGGGCTGATATGTGGAAGCCAAAAATTAATCAGTTTATCTTCCTCCAGCATACCTTGCTTAGTCAGCATAATGTCATAGATTAGCGAGATTGATGCATCCCCAAGGATGAATTTTCTGATACAAGTCATGATCTCAGACCAATCACTTCTTCGGCCTGCCTGCCATTTCTGAGCGTTTACAAAATGTCGGACCTGGAAGTAAGCAAACCGATGCAGCCTAGAGAGAGAGAACTGCTCCCTAATTGTTTCCCAAGGAAGCATCTGTAAATCCACATCAACTAATTGATGAGCATATTCTAACCCCTTAACCTGCCACTCGTGGAAACATTTCTGGTCCACACCGGGAGGGAACTGAGGATTCCCCCTAATAGGTAGGAATTCGGAGAAGGATGAATCAATTCCAAGCAATTTACATAGCCTAAACCATGCTGTAATTACATTCCTGAAAGAGATCAGCGAAGAAACCTCCAACGGGAGTGACTGAGGAGCACAGTGGATAAGGGCTTTCAGGGACCAGGGTTCAACAAAATAAGATTCAAGGACAATCGAAAGCGATCTTTCCCAATGTAGCATAATTATATAGCCTGATATTGGGCAGCGCCAATTCTGCACTAGTATATTTTTGTGCAAGCCTGTTAAGAGAAAGACAAGGCTTTTTAGATTTCCATAAAAACTTTGAAAACCAGGATGCCAGTTTCTTCAAGTCCTTATTTATAATCAAAAGAGGTAAATTTAGCAGATAGTAAAGAATTTTTGGAAAGATTATTGTTTTGATCAGTGTAACTAAAGCTGACAGTGATAGAGGAAATGCTGCCAAATTCTTAAGATCCTCTTGGATTTTCTGAAAAAGCCAGCCATAGTTGGCCTGATACCATAGTTTCGGATTCCTATTAATCTCTAAACCAAGATAACGAACAGCATCTACCTTATGAAAGATCGTATCAGGTTGTTTGGTACACTGCGCCCCCAGCCACATCAGTTCACTCTTCTCCATATTGATCTTGTATCCTGCAAATGTACTAAATTGATTTATTACATTAATCACCTTAGGAATAGAATCCTCCGGCTTATTAAGAAAGAGTAAGATGTCATCCGCATAGAGAAGTATTTTCAAATTCTGGCCTCCTAATGGGATCCCGGGGAGAACTTCACGAAGTTTAATAGCCAGGGGTTCCAGAACAATATTAAACAGCAAGGGCGAAAGCGGACAACCCTGCCGTGTTCCTCTTTGCAAAACAATCTCAGGAGAGGTCATACCATTGACTAATAAATATGAGATCGGCTTTTGATATATCATCTGAACAAAATTAAGAAAATTACCGGTAAAGCCAAATTTATAGAGAGATGAGAACATACGTTTCCATGAGATGCAGTCAAAAGCTTTGACTGCATCTAAAGTAAGAACCGCTGTGTTCTTTAAATCCATCCTCTCCCTACACTGTTCTGAGTTCCAAATAAAATCGACTAAAGTTGTTAGTTTCCTTATATTCTTCGAGGAACACCGGGATGGCATGAAGCCCACCTGGTCCATATGTATAAGTTTCTCCATACCTAAAACCAATCTATGTGATAAAATGGACGCAAGAATTTTGTAATCAGCGTTGAGAACTGAGATAGGCCTATATGAGGCCGGATCCTCTGGCTTTTTGCCTTTTTTTAGAATCAAGGAGATATTGGCAGCCGAGAATACAGTAGAGGGTAAGTTCCCCGATATAAAATAGCTATTATAAAGCTTTTCTAATATGGGAATAAGCAGATCGGATAAACTTTTATAGAATTCTATAGGTAGTCCGTCCGGACCAACTGCCTTATTCATTTAAGCCTGTGAAATCGCACTACTGATTTCCTCGGCTGAAATGGGAGCATTCAACATATCCGAAATCGAAGACCAGAAATTTATTTCATTGTCTTGATTAAAGTCACCTTCCGCATATAATCGTTTATAAAAAATCAAGAAAGATTCCTGCGATTTCTTCCGTATCAGAGGTAGATCTATCTAGATACCGTATCACCGGAATAAAATTTTTGTTTTTCTTAGTATTGACCCATCTAGCAAGGCTTTTAACTGAACTGCCATAGATGCCCTTAAATCGTAAATTAGTTTTTAGCTCTTCTTCCTGGTGTTTACGTAACAGCACGGCATCTCTCTCTTTCTTAGCACTAACATATGTATTCCAGTTAACCCTGGAGCGCAAACTACAATAATGCCTGAAGGCATTTCTTACCTAATTGGTTAATTGGACATCTCTGGCACAGATTTTCTTATTCCTAGCATAGAGAAATCCCTTTATTTCACCCGTAATACAGCTTTGCCGGTTTCCCAAAAGGTTTGAATTTTATGAAGGTATGTCGAGTTGAGCCTGGAATATTCATTCCATTTTTCTTTTAGCCAAGACAAAAATCTAGGGTTATTGGATAAAAATTTGGGATAAAAAAATCTAAGGGTCTTACAACCAATTCTATCTTGCGAGAACAGCGAAACAGATATTATGGCATGATCAGAGATCAAGATCTCTCCGATTTCAGCTTCCAGTTTGCCCCTTAACAGAGGAACTGAGATCAAAAACAAATCTATACGTGAAAACGTTCTGTGCGCTTTAGATTCACAAGTAAAATTTTGTACATCCGGTTCAACCCACGCCACACATCATGTACCTGTAGCTTCTGGCAAAATTTCCGAAAATATTTTGAACTTCTCTTATTCTCTGATAGGTTTCTAGAAGAAAACCTGTCCAATTCCGGATATAGGGTCATATTAAAGTCTCCAGCAATTATTAAATTCTCATTAGCATATGGGAGCAACTTGATTTTAATTTTGTCCCAAAACTCTAAATTAAATTTGTTAGGGCCATATAAATTGCAAAAGATAAATTTTATATTATTTATGTACATGTGTAAAATGATGAATCTAG
The DNA here is from genome assembly GCF_027579735.1 of Bombina bombina. Taxonomy (NCBI): domain Eukaryota; kingdom Metazoa; phylum Chordata; class Amphibia; order Anura; family Bombinatoridae; genus Bombina; species Bombina bombina. The sequence goes on along the minus strand of NC_069504.1, from coordinate 45,955,881 downwards.
CATCTGGGTCTATCTCGGCCTGCATAACCTTATAATCAAGGGTCTTGTTGATTAGGATCGCAACTTCACACTTCCTTCCCTTAACCGTGGAAGTTACCACCTCTCCAACCCACTTAATCCTGAGCTTCTTAGCTTCCTGTTCATTCAAATGGGTTTCCTGAAGGAATGCAATATCTGGATTCTTCTTTGCTAGAAGTTTAATAATGAGTTTACGTTTAAGGGGAGAGGAGATTCCTCCCACATTCCAAGAGGTTATCTTAAGATCCATGATTACTGTAGGCTATTTATTACTAAGAATCTATACGGAGGAGGAGAAGGGGAGGGGAAAAAAAAAAAAAAAAGGAAAAAAATGTAAAAACAGATAAACTGAAAAGCTGGCGGGCATCCTTGCCTTTATAAGGTATAAAATAGACTTTCTTACTTATAACATTCCATGCATCAATTTTATCAATATCAGAATTCCACTTCAATAAACACCTCCAGAATCTGAAAAAAAATACTAATAAAAAAAAGAACTGTAACCTGGACAGAGTTTTAGGCATACAAAGGGTGACTGCTATCGGTCTCATTTGTCCTTAAGGAATTCTTTTATTTCCCCCGCCTCCGAGAAGGTCAGACGGGATCCTCCGTACTCAACAATTATTTTAGCAGGATAGATCATTCGCGCCTGGATACCTTTATTAATAATTTGGGTACAGAGGGGGGCCATCGTCCGCCTTCTCTGTGAGGTTTCGATGGAAAAATCCTGAAATAATAGGACTTTACTATTGCCAAAGATTAGAGGGTCCTTCAATTTTTTAAACAATCTCATTATTTCTATTTTATCCTGGAAGTTCAATACCTTGCATATAGACATTCTACTCCTTCCTTGAACTGACTCTGTAGTTTTTTTGGGACCAATTCTATGGGCTCTTTCAATCGGGATGGGTAACCTAGATTGTGGGACTCCCAATCTCTGAGGTAATATCGTAGAAGTAAACTGCAACAAATCTTCAAACTCAACAGATTCTGGGAGACCCACAATTCTAATATTATTTCTTCTCGCCCTATCCTCAAATTCATCCAACCTCCCTTGCAAATTATTAATTTTAGAATCCTGCTGGGTAATTATGCTATCTTGGGTGTTGACCTGATCCTCCAGATCAGAGATTCTGCTCTCTGCTTCTAGCATTCTATTGGAGAATTGTCTTACTTCTGCCGACAATGTGGTAATCTCAGAAGAAATTACGCCCAACTCTTTTTTAATCAGATCAAATTGAGGTGAAAATAAGTCAGAAAGTTGAGTGATCAAGGCATGAGTGTCAGCAGGATTGGGCAATCGATCTATCATATTGTCAGTACTAGATTCGAGAGCCTTAGCTCTTTTATCTTTAACTTTACTCGGCATTCTGGGAGAAGAAGATTTCCCCTGTGATAAAAATGTATCCATAAATTAGAAAATAGTAATACAAGTGAACCACAGGTGTGTGAGAAAAAAAAAATACAAACAAAGCAGTCAAAAAGATAAGGGTGCAGTGAGAAACTAAACAACACAACCCCGAGGAAGTGGAAGTAGCTGGACTTCCGGTACAGGGCGGAGCATGCAGGTGGAGTGAAACTGGTGTGCTGCTCGGCGCCTACAACACCGACACTTGGATGCGCAATCACCTTGGCCAGACCCCGGAACGGCCCGGATCCAATTTGGGAGGAAGCGCAACGGAAGTCCCATAGCAGCGATTGCTTCGTGGCTGAAGCGGCTCTATTCGATAGGCCAAGGACAGGACATTTGGCTGGTTACCACCTCTGGCTGCTCTCCCCGGGTTCCCAGATGGGATACACAGTTGGCGTGTGACGTCACCAACCTCAGACCCGGCTCAGACGGTGGCAGAGACAGCAAACAGAGGGAACACACAAGGAGAACGGTATCATTTCCTTTCTTTTGCTACATGCACCTGCTATTAACTTTAAGGCACTAACAAGTAATAAGCACATAGAAGGAATGCTTTTAACAAATGCTTAACGCTCCTTTTCATACAAACTTGTTATACTAACCACAGCTGCTTTACTGGACATATACCTGCTTGCTATAACTATCGAAACTGCTCAAACACTCAACAACTAAATATACAGACTATGACTGAAACTCGCCACTAAGTGTCTAAATGCTGTTGACTCTATTCTATAACAAAATACAACTGTTCCATTGGACATATGCTAGCTTGATATAAAAACATAAGCTATCCCGCACTAAAGAGTAAAGGCAGTAATCTAAGCTGAACTGTAAGTCAATCACTGCTCAAGATAACTTTATGCTAGACTGGGCGTATTAAATAACTCATACCCCACTTCTGCATAAAATAGGGGTAAACCCCCAATTCCAGAATCACTATAAAAGTAATCCACTGGACTCTCCCATAACCCTAACGGTAGGAGTATAATTGGATCAATCTATAATAGGCAGTGGACACAGAAAGATCTAGAAGCTCAGACTGTACAGGCTTAAAACAAGAAGAAAAGAAGGAATACTTACTGGAAACGCCTAACTGTTAAAATCTGAGTTAGCCTGTGCTGGGAAATTCTAACCTAAGAGGCAACTGTGTACATGGAAATTGGCCCTCCCATAACCCAATGGGTAGGAGACTGTAGAAGGCCAAAACATATCCAATTAAGTCAGTAGTCTGGTTGAATACCATCCCAAAGGACGAACACTCTCAGAAAAAAGAATAAAATAAGACATTGGACATACCATTGTAACACACTTTTTATGTAAAATCTAGAGAGGTTAACTATATAAAAGGGATTTGCATAATACAAAATAAGTCCCTACAAATAAGGAAGAAGAAGAAAGTGAAAGCTCACTGGCCTGGCTGACGTGGCAATAGACACTAATCACGGTTTTGTTTTGTTTTTTGCTTCGTTTGGTTTTTTTCTCTCTTTTTATTTTTTAACAATGTTTTTTCTTTACTATTATTAGTAATTCCTGTCTTAGTTTTGAGTACACTATCCCTGCACTTATACACTATAATTTAACCCACTGAACATAATACACACCGGTATTAGTTTAAACTGGTAAATCACATACGTAAATTATATAACGAATTGCACATTTCACTAAAAAAAACAAAAAAACAAAAAAAAAAACCACATATATTCATTTTATCCTTTTTCCTTTTTCCGGATGGAAAAATACATGGCACCTCCGAAAGGTAATTCACCAGCCATGCCGCCAAAGACCAGAGAGAAAAAACACACTAAATTAACAGAGACACATTTAGATCAATCACAAGAACAATCAGATATAAGTCTTACTAATACAGGCATTGCAGATATAGTGGCACAAATAACTAAAGCTATCACACCTCAACTAGAGTCCCTCAAAATAGAGATTAAACAGGAGATCAACACGCTAACAAATGAAATTAGACAATTTGCTACAAGGATGAATGAGGTGGAAACCAGGGTTTCCGACTTGGAAGACAGGATAAGCCACTTTGAACACATTGACTCACAATATAGTAAAACCTCATTTAATTTCCAAACAAGATTAGAAGACCTAGAGGATCGCTCTAGGCGAAATAACATAAGAATTATTGGAGTCCCAGAGACCATAGAGTATCAAGACTTAATGTCCTTTGCTATAGATACACTCCCAAAACTACTTAATATGACACCATCTACACACCCTATCCAAATAGAGAGGATTCATAGAATAGGCCCTATACGGAAAAACCCAGATGGAACAATTAGGCCAAGACCAATTATCGCTAGGTTCTTAAACTTCCAGGACAAAACAAATTATCTTAGAAGCTATAAGAGGAACATCCCCCTAAATATACAACAAGGAAAAATCTATCTTTTTCAAGATTTTTCGGTGGAAACTTCCACCAAAAGAAGGGAGATGTCCCCCTATTGCTCAAGATTAATTGAAGCCAAAATCAATGCTAAACTAATATACCCAGCAAAACTAGTTATAACAAAGAATGGAGACACAACAGTCTTAAAAAATGTACAAGAAGCACAAGATTTTTGTAAAAATATGGGCCTAGAGTAATCTGCTTGTTATCCTGTTTTTGTCATATCATAAGAATAGAATATTATGATTTTAAGTTTTTTTTATATAATGATTTTGGCAGATGAATTTTTCTACTGCTTTGTTTATGTATGGTATCCTTTTATTTTTGTTCTGTTGTTTCCTATTAAGGATATAGATGTGAAGTTCCAGAGAATATATGTAACGACAATGTATATATTAGATTACGCTTGCAACATGTATATGTGTCTCTCTCCCTCCCGCCCCTCCCACATATTCAGGGGGCTATGCCCCTCGTTCATCTCCGGAGTATATTAACACTACACTATATAATGTTACCATATATACATAAAGAATATGCTTAAGATCCTGTCTTGGAATGTAGGGGGGGTTACCTCCCCAATTAAGAGGAAGGCAATTATTAAAGAGTTAGCACAATATAAACCAGATATAGCAATGCTACAGGAAACTCACCTAAACACCCAGGAAGCAAATAAACTAAGATACAGATGGGTTGGAGAGGTTCTCTCTTCTCCAGGCAAAGAAAGGAAGAGGGGAACAGCTATTTTAATAAGTAAACACTTGACATACCAAATCTTAGACCAAATAACAGATACAGAAGGTAGGTTTCAAATCATAACTATTAAAATAGATAAAACTGATTTTACTCTGTGTAACATATATGGCCCTAACAAAACTGATAACAACTTCTGGGATAATTTGGCATTAAAGTTGATGGAATATACAGGAAAGAATCTGATAGTGGGGGGAGATATGAACCTAACACTTATGGCAAATATAGATAGAATAAGGATAAAGCCCACAAGAAACAGGGAAATACGTATCTTACAGAGATTCTGTAATAAGATTGGTTTGCGGGATATATGGAGAATCCAAAACCCAGACTTAAAAGCATTCACGTGTATATCAAAAGGACACCAAACTATGTCCAGAATAGACATGTTTCTAATATCAGATAGATTGGCAGGTCTAGAAGTTAAAACAGAAATTCACGATATATGTCTATCAGACCACGCCATCATATCATTAGAATTACCAAGAAAAACATTCCAGCAAATTCAATCCAATAACTTTTTCTTTCCCAAATATCTCACACATAACCCTAAATTCCAGAACTGGTTAAAAAATAAATGGCAGGAATTCATGAGCTTTAATCAGGCGTCTACAGAGAAAATAGAAATTCTATGGGAGACCGGGAAGGCGGTAATGCGTGGCGACATTAAAGCATATCTATGTGGTCTTAAAAAAAAATACAGACAACAAAGTCTACAACTATCAAATCATGTTAAGAACACATATAATAAATATCTGGCCTCGCACAATAGAAATAATTGGGATAAATATATAAATGCGAAAACGCAACGCGACCTTTTCTTAAAACAAAATATAATTCAAGAAGAACTGCGCCTTAAGGCACTATATGGAGGATTTAGGGGCAGATCAGCCAAATATTTAGCACATATTACAAAGCAAAAAATGCGCAATCAGATTACAGCAATCAAAGTAGGCCCTAACAGATACACTACAAATACAGATATCAAAAAAAAATTCCATAACTTTTTCAAAACAATATACAAAGAAGAGGGAATTAATGAAGAACAGGAAAGCATGTTCTGGAGAGATGTTAAAATACCAAAACTACCAGACGAAGTAGTTCAAGAACTAAACCAAACAATAACTATGCAGGAAATAATAAATGAGATTAAAGCAGCCAAATCAAATAAAGCCCCTGGACCAGATGCCATTCCAATAGAATTTTATAAAATCCTATTTCAACAGGTGACACCGAGTCTACATAAATTGTACAACACCTATTTTAAGACAGATATTAAACAGGCTCCTAACTTCACCACATCTAATATAATATTAATACCCAAAAAAGATAGAAATTTAGAAAATCTAGCATCTTACAGACCAATAGCCTTACTTAATGTAGAATACAAAATTTTGACATCAATCATTGCAAACCGGATAAAGCCACATTTACATAAGATAATCCATGAAAACCAAACTGGATTCATGCCTAATAGGAACCCAGCAAGGAATATACGTAAGACTATGTTACTGTTAGATTTTTTCTGGAAAGAGCACAGATACAAAAAACTATCTAAAAAAGAGAGTATGGCAATTTTAACAGTCGATGCCGAGAAGGCATTCGACTATGTAAATTGGGACCATCTATTCCACACACTGGAAAGATGTGGCTTCTCATGTAATATATATAATTGTATAAAACTAATCTATAATAAACCAACATCAGCTATTATAGTTAATGGTTTGGTCTCCGAAAGATTTCAACTATTTCGAGGTACTAGACAAGGCTGCCCACTCTCACCCCTTCTTTTTAACATCTCTCTGGAACCTCTAGCAATACGACTCAGACAACAACTACATGGCATTAAAATAGGTGGACAACAATTTACCCTCTCTCTATATGCAGATGACTTAATACTATATCTAAGTAACCTAGAAAAAACCCTCCCAATACTGACTAAAACTATACAACAATTTGGAACCATAGCAGGATACAAGATTAACATGGAAAAATCAGAACTGTTATGGTTAAACAAGCCAACAAAATTTACATATAAACATCCATTTAAAGAAGTACGAGCAATAAAATACTTAGGCATAACCCTAACACGAGACCCACAGGAATGGTATGAAAACAATTTTACCCAATTTTTTTCATACTGCAAAAAGAAAACCTTAGATTGGATGAGTCTTCCAATCTCTATCACAGCGCGAAAAATGTTAGTTAAAATAATTTTATTCCCTAAATTATTGTACCTATTACAAAATATTCCTCTCCTTTTAAATAAATCAGATATAAACAAGTTCAACCAAATATGTACAAAATTTATATGGGGAGGAAAAAGAGCACGAATCTCCATAAACAAACTGATGAGGACTAAAGAATACGCCGGCCTAGCTTTCCCAAACATAGAATTTTATAATTTAGCTGCACTTCTTAAATTTGCTCTAGATTGGGTAACTGAACAGGATTATGTGACATTTTCCCAATGTGAAAATAATATTATTGCGCCATATAAGTTAAAAGCGATACTTCACTGCCACAAATCTAAATTACCAGTAATAATTACTAATATGTACACTTTTAAACATATAATATTGGCATGGCAAAAGTACTGCCTGGAAAATAAGATCAACCCCCACTGTTCAAACTATCTAACTATTATGGGGAACCCAGAATTTACACCAGGTCTTTCCTATGGGGTTTTTTCGCAATAGGAAGCCAAGGGTCTAATATACATTAAACAACTATTAGTACCAAACCTAAGAATTGACTCCTTTCAAAACATAGCAACCCAATTTAATTTACCTAACCGAGACTTTTATGCTTACCTACAAATCAGGAATTATATCAATAAGCTACAAATAAAGCACAATTCAACATGGACATTAGGGTTGTTAGAAAGTAGAATTAAACTATTTCAAGGTGGAATACACTCAATAGCCCATTTATACAACCTGATAAACTCCAACTCTAATTTAACTCAGATAGAGGGGATTACAAATAAATGGCGGGAGGATTTTCCAAGTATAAACAGTTCAGATGTACAGGAGAGTTTCAGAATAATAAATAAAACATGGGTACCAACAGTATGGCGTGAATCACACCTGAAAGTAATAAATAAAGTATACATAACAGCACACAATCTTAGAAAGTGGTATAAATCAAATCACACCTGCCCGAAATGCAATACACAAGTAGCAGATATAGTACATTATTTTTGGGCATGTCCCAAAATCCATCAACTTTGGCTACAAATTAACTACTGGTTGAAAAAGAATATATTAATAGGGGATGAAATCCTAAAACAACATGTGTTTTTCCTAGTAAAATATTCAGAACAACACAAAGATAATAATTTAATTAATACTATAATATTACTAGTACGAAACCTCATATTAAAAAGATGGAAATCTCCAAAAGCACCTAAGTTTGTAGAATTTAAAAAAAACATTGATAAATCAATGTGTCATTGAACAAATATCGATACAATACCCCAGTAACATTCAGATTCAAAATTATTTCAAAAAGTGGATAAAAGTCATTAAAAGCCTCCCAGAAAACGTGCAAATTCAATTAGTTAAACCATTTAGTACCACTGAATATGTACTGCAAAATGTATATGCAGGCCACTTTCCGGAATGTTGGGCACCGATATAGACTATGGCTGTGGGAAGGGGGATGACGGGAGGAGAGAGGAGTTACATATATACTTTTTTCTTTTGTCTCCTTAAGCTATGGGAAAAAACGAGTATCTTGACACTTGCTATTATTGTTTATTTCAATCCCAATACGGAAAATGTATGTAATGTTTTGCTTTTGTTGTGTTCTTTGTCTTGTTTTTTGCTCTTTTCTTTTTTGATCTGTGAATCTATCTGAAAATTAATAAAATACTATATAAAAAAAAAAAAAAAAAAAAAAAAAAACAACACAACCCCACCTAGTGAATAAGAGAGTATAAATTCAATTACGATACGTCTTCCTGACGTAAAAGTGGTGAGAGAGAATAAAGGGGAAAAAAAAAAAAGGAAAGGAAAACAAGTGAAGTGCTCTAGTGTAAACCTTAAGATCACGTGAATTAAGCCGAAGAGAATAGAGGAATATCCCAACAATCCAATGTTTGTATCGGTGCTTTTAAATATATACTTGTTAAGAAAGCAGAAAAGCTCCGCCAGAGAATGAAAAAAAAATGAGAATGAAAAATTCACAGAGCGCCACTGAGGCATAAGAAAAAGCAATCACTATTGTTTATTGTCACACCCTAGATTAATTCAATCTATGCACTTCAACTAGGAAAGGGCAAATCTGTTCTTATTAGTCGGAGCTATATCACAGGAGATAGTTAACCCTAGAAGAGGTGTTCAAGACTGTAAAAAATAATTCCCCCTGCAGCTAAATTTGTTGCCAATAAACCTTCTGCTAATCGGGTATCATATGGACAATGGTTCAAAACAGTTCTTATATTAAGTCACCCTTCCATATGCACATATCAAAGTCAGAATTATGATTAATACAACAGAGGGGAGTTATTTGTGTTAATCAGCAACTCTTTTGTATCATTTGACATATTGGTCACTTATATTAGTTATTTGTGTAATCTACGCACTAGTCACTTAGTTATTCACTAATTGATCTACCCACTTTCAGCTGTAGCGCTCCTGTTTTTGTATCTTCTGTATTTATAAATTGCTTCCCCTTATTCCAGGAATGATTGGACTTCCAGGAAGACTTAGAATGCTCCTGCTTGGAAGAGGAAGGAAAAGGTTTAGCTGAGAAGTTCTGAAAGGAACGGAAATTACTTTGACGCTTTTGTATATGTCTTTTATCCTGAGGAAGAAAATTACCCTTACCTCCCGTAATATATGAAATAATCTCAGCCAGACCTGGTCCAAACAAGGTCTTACTCTTTTAAGGAAAAGACAAAAGCTTAGTTTAGAAGAAACATTCGCAGACCAGGAATTTAACCATAAAACTCTGCAAGCTAAAACAGCAAAGCCAGAAATCTTTGCCAAACTGATAACTTGAAGAGAAGCATCAGAAATAAAGGAATTAGCCAATTCCTATCCTGAATCTTAAGAGGAGTGTCTGACCGAATAGAATCAGACAACGCACCAAACGAATAAGGTGCTGTGCTAGTGACAGTAGCAATACACACAACAGGCTGCCATTGCAACCCCTGATGAACATACATTCTCTTAAAAAAAACAACAAAAAAAAACCTTCAAGCTTCTTATCCATAAGATCCTGAAAAGAACAACTATCCTCAATGGGAATAGTAGATCTCTTAGCCAAAGTAGAAATAGCACCTTCAACCTTAGGCACTGTCTACCAAGACTCTTGAAGCAATAGAAAACATTTTTTTTTTTTATAAATTGTAGAAGGGGAAAAAGGAATCCCAGGCTTCTCCTACTCCCATGCAACAATTTCTGAAGCACGATCAGGGACAGGGAATACCTCCACTGTGGAAGGAAAATCAAAATATTTAATAAGCTTGCTAGGTTTCTTAGGAGTCATTACAACCATAGAATCAGAATTATCCAAAGTAGACAAAACCTCCTAAAGTAACAAACGGAGGTGCTCTAATTTGAACCTGAATGACACAACTTCAGCTCAGAAGAAGGAAATATACTGTTAGAGTCAGAGATCTCACCCTCAGACAATAAAGAATAATCCTCTTCCTCAGACTTCTGAGAAGAGACATTAGAGAAAAAAACAACCCCTTAAATAGGGGTCTCCAAATTTTTAAATTTTCCTCTTACGCTTCCCCTGCAACATAGGGAAAGCAGATAACACTTCAGAAACTGCAAAAGATATATGAGAAGCCATATCCTGCAAAGAAAACTCCAGCTGGAGCATGAGAGGAAGCACAGGGTATAACATTCAGGCAGACAAGGGTAGGGATGCCTGAGAACAAGGCTGCACTTAAATTGCATCTTCCCTAGAAAAAAAAACGGCTCAGCTTCAAAAAGTTTATCTTTGTAATGCAATGTTCTCTTAATACATGAGGAACAGAAAGAAATATGAGGTTCCACATTAGCCCCCAACAGAGTACAAATAACATTTTGCAGGGCCACTTAGCCCATCAAAACACAAAAAATAAATTACAAATAATAAATTTATACAAAAGAAAAAAAGAAGCCTAAAAAATGTTACTATCCCTTTAAAAAAGTAATGCTAACACAGACATTTATAGCAGCAAACCTAAAGGACCATAATACCCAAATGTTGAAACCCTTGAAAGTGATGCAGCATAGCTGTAAAAAAGAAAGATATTTTACCTCAAAAGTTTCTCAGTAGCCACATCCCATTGTAAAGGACTTCTAAGCAACAAATCAGTATGTCTGTCCCGGGACAGTGGAAGGAGCAGCATTTGTGCACACTCATCTTATTTCCCTATTCAGTGTAAGGAAGTTTACAATGAAATCTCATGACAGTTAAGTCAAATCCCATGAGATCACAGTAAAAGAGTTTATGACCTCAGCACTGCTGATGCTGATTGGCTGCTGTTCATTTCTTCCCTTTTTTTTTACCTTCAGCTAAGCAGCAGCTGAAGTATAACTTTTTACACAGCACTTACTCTGGTGAGGTAAAATATCTTCCTTTTTTACATAGAGATGCTCAGGTGATATTTTCCTGTCAGCTTTTTACAGTTATACTGCATCAGTTTCAAGTGATTTAGCATGTGAGTATTATGTCCCTTTAAACTTTATAAAAGTAAAGTCAAATAAACATGGGCACCTCTACACCTCAGCAAGATTGCTGAAGTGCCTACCTGAACCTACTGATCAAACAGAGAAAAAATAGGAACACTCCGGACTGAAACCACTCTGCAGCAAAGAAACAGCCACATGTTCACAGTCCAGAGCTGCACTAAAATAAAACAAACACTTCCTGGTTTAAAAAAATATGCCAAAACTACCTCCTCAATAGGCTCCGCCCACCAAAACATCACAACACACCCGGACACTCATAACCTTACCCAGGGGGGAAACAAATGTTGCAAAAAAAACATTAAACTGAAAATCGCATACAAAGTAATAAAAAAAATCATGAGCCAGAACCTTGTCAATGCCCTGTAATATAACCCCTCATCAGAAAAACTGAATTAACCGTTTAAGTACCAATATAAGAATATAATATAATATAGCACTTACCATAAAAGTATCTGCCCTGCAGCAGGCAGCTCACAAAGATTAAGAGGCACCCTCCTCCTATGGACCTGTGAAAATGAAAAGACTGTGCAAACTTAAACAGGCTTTCTGACAAGGGCAGCAATAAATCAATTGGGAGGGAATTATACCCCCCAAGTTCCAAAATGCTTAAAAGCCACCAATGCTCTACTGAAGAGATCAGAACATCTTGTCCTGCTTTGATAATAACAAACGCTTGATTGTGGAATCTTACAGGCACCTAACTTTACCACCTCCTTGCAACTACTACGGACAAAGAGAATGACTGGGGATTGTAGGTAACGGCAGTGGAATTTAACAGTTTTTGCTGTGGTGCTCTTTGCCACCTCCTGCTGGTCAGGAGAGATATTCCCAATAGTAATTGAAGATTCCGTGGACTCATCATATCTTAGGAAAGAAAAGGGATTATCTATCTTTGTAAACAATAACATTTTTGGTCTTTACTATCCATTTAAAAGTGTCTTAAAATGACATGCTATCTGAATCATTCAAGTTTAATTTTGACTTTCCTATCCCTTTAAAGGGTACTCAGAAAAATGATTTTATTTCAGTTACTTGTAAATATTATGAAGAACTGAAAGTAGTCAAAGGTTTTTAACCTGTATGCTAAAGCAACTACACAAAAAGTCCAAAATCAGCAGGAGGAGCATGATATAAAATAAGACTGAATAGGTGGCCAATAAGTAGCAAAACCCTGCACAACATGAGAGTCTTGTATTAGCTTCACCAGCAGTTAAGAGGGCAAAGATTTATTTCTTCTCTGACCCATGCTGTGCTAAAAGTATGTCAGCTGGGAAGCCTTAAAAATCATGTCAGAATGATGAAACTATCTCAGGGTTATCTTCCAAACCTGACAAAATAACACTTAAATATTAGGAAGCAGCTATTATAAAAACCATGATCCACAGCCAATACTAATCACTTCTTCCACCAGAGATGTTCCTGGACACAAAATGACAATCTTACTCTGTTGTAAGTATAGAGGGTGACAATACAACTTTATTCCGAATGTTTAGAGACAAAACGGACCCACCTAACATTAAAGGGACAAACTTAAACTTTACCAATTCAGACTGCCCCTTGCACGACTTACGTATTGTATGGCAGTAGTGTTTACAACAATTTTTGTAATGAGAATAATAAAAATATAGTGAACATACAATACAGTGATGGATTTACACAATACAAGAACATACAACATACAAAATAAAAATGTGTAATGAATCATTTCAACAAAAGAATTTAGTGAGATTAGAAACAAACTCTGAATGCTTATATTTGTCCCTTTTCCATGTTGTATATTTCTGTACAAAGTACTAAGCTGTTGCTCTTTCCTGGTAGAGCGTTTTTCTGTATTTGAAATATGACCCTGGGGAAGTCTCCCTAAGTGTTATGGGGAAAAACATAATTTATATGAGAACTTACCTGATAAATTAATTCTTTCATATTGGCAAGAGTCCATGAGCTAGTGACGTATGGGATATACAATCCTACCAGGAGGGGCAAAGTTTCTCAAACCTCAAAATGCCTATAAATGGGGTGATAGAAAAAGGAGTAAAAAGCATACAAAAAAGAAGAACTGGAAATATAATAGTGCGTTTATACAAAAAATCATAACCACCAGCAAAATGGGGGGTCTCATGGACTCTTGCCAATATGAAAGAAATTAATTTATCATGTAATTGGCAAAAGTCTACAAGCTAGTGACTTATGGGATAGAAATACCCAAGATGTAGAAGTCCACAGAAGCGTCACTAGAAAGGGAGGGATAAAATAAAAACAGCCATTTTCTGCTGAAAAAAATTAAATCCACAAAAAAATAAAAGTTTTTTTCATAAATTGAAAGAAAAAAAAATTAAAACATTAGCAGAAGACTCAAACTGAAACAGCTGCCTGAAGAATTTTTCTACCAAAGACTGCTTCAGAAGAAGCAAATACATCAAAATGGTAAAATTTAGTAAATGTATGCAAAGAACATCAAGTTGCTGCTTTGCAAATCTGATCAACTGAAGCTCCATTCTTAAAAGCCCAAGAAGGGGAGACTGATCTAGTAGAATGAGCTGTGATCCTCTGAGGCGGGGACTGTCCCGTCTCCAAATAAGCTTTATGAATCAAAAGCTTCAACCAAGATGCCAAAGAAATGGCAGAAGCTTTCTTACCTTTCCTAGAACCAGAGAAGACAACAAATAGACTAGAAGTCTTCCTGAAATCTTAGTAGCTTTAACATAATATTTTAAAGCTCTTACAACATCCAAAGAATGCAAAGATCTTTCAAGAGAATTCTTGGGATTAGGACACAAGGAAGGAACAATAATTTCCCTACTAATGTTGTTAGAATTCACAACCTTAGGAAGAAATTAAAACAAAGTCCACAAAACAGCCTTATCATGATGGAAAATCAGAAAAAGAAACTCACAAGAGAGCAGACAATTCGGAAACTCTTCTAGCTGAAGAGATAGCTAAAAGAAAGAGCACTTTCCAAAAAGTAGTTTAATATCCAAAGAATGCATAGGCTCAAAAGGAGGAGACTGCAAAGTCTTCAAAACCAAATTAAGACTCTAAGGAGGAGAGATTGATTTAATAACAGGCTTGATACGAACCAAAGCCTGAACAAAACAGTGAATATCAGGAAGCTTAGCAATCTTTCTATGAAATAAAAGAGCAGAGATTTGTCCCTTCAAAGTACTTGCAGACATACCTTTATCCAAACCATCCTGAAGAAACTGTAAAATTCTAGGAATTCTAAAAGAATGCTAGGAGAATTTATGAGAAGAATAGCATGAAATATAGGTCTTCCAAACTCAGTAATAAATCTTCCTTGAAACAGACTTACGAGACTGTAGCATAGTATTAATCACTGAGTCAGAGAAACCTCTATGACTAAGCACTAAGCGTTCAATTCCCATACCTTCAAATTTAATGATTTGAGATCCTGATGGAAAAACGGCCCTAGAGACAGATGGTCTGTTCTTAGAGGAAGTGGCCAAGGCTGGCAACTGGACATCCTAACAAGATCTGCATACCAAAACCTGTGAGGCCATGCTGGTGCTATCAAAAATACATATGATTGTTCCATAATGATCTTGAAGATCACTCTTGGAAGAACTAGAGGCGAAAAGATATAAGCAGGTTGGTAAGACCAAGGAACTGCTAAAGCATCCATCATCTCCGCCTGAGGATCCCTGGACAAGTACCTGAGAAGTTTCATGTTTAGATGAGAAGCCATCAGATCTATTTCTGGAAGACCCCATATCTGTACAATCTGACAAAATACATCTGGATGGAGAGACCACTCCCCCGGATGTAAGGTCTGACGGCTGAGATAATCTGCTTCCCAATTGTCTACACCTGGGATATGCACCGCAGAAATTAGACAAGAGCTGGATTTTGCCCAAGAAAGTATCCAAGATACTTCTTTCATAGCTAGGGGACTGCGAGTCCCACCCTGATGATTGACATATGCCACAGTTGTGATATTGTCCATCGGAAAACAAATGAATGGTTCTCTCTTTAACAGAGGCCAAACCTGAAGAGCCTTGGAAATAGCACAAAGTTCTAAAATATTCATTGGTAACCTCGCCTCTTGAGGTTTCCAAACCCCTTGTGCTGTCAGAGATCCCCAGACAGCTCCCCAAACTGAAAGACTTGCATCTGTTGTGATCACACTCCAGGTTGGATGAACAAAAGAGGCCCCCTGAATTGAACAATGATGTTCTAACCACCAAGTCAAAGAGAGTTGAATGTTGGGATTTAAGTATATCAATTGTGATATCCTAGTATAATCCCTGCACCATTGATTAAACAAAGCTGCAGAGGTCTCATATGAAAACGAGCAAAGGGAATCGTGTCCAATGCTGCCGTCATGAGACCTAAAACTTCCATGAACATAGTCACTGAAGGGAATGAAACCAATTTAATTTGTCTCTTGTCTGTTAAGGACAGAGTCATGGACACTGAATCTATCTGGAAACCTAAAAAGGTTACCCTTGTCTGAGGAATCAAGAAACTCTTTGGTAAATTGATCCTCCAACCATGTTTTTTGAAGAAACAACACTAGTTGATTCGTATGAGATTCAACTAAATGTAAAGACTGAGCTAGTACCAAGATATCGTCCAAATAAGGAAACACCACAATACCCTATTCTCTGATTACAGATAAAAGGGCACCCGAGAACCTTCGAAAAGATCCTTGGAGCTGTTGCTAGGCCAAATGAAAGAGCAACAAATTGGTAATGCTTGTCTAGAAAAGAGAATCTCAGAAACCGATAGTGGTATGGAATGAATCGGAATGTGAAGATATGCATCCTGTAAGTCTATCGTGGACATATAATGACCTTGCTGAACAAAATGCAGAATAGTCCTTATAGTCACCATCTTGAAAGTTGGGGCTTTTACAAAATGATTCAAAAACTTCAGATCCAGAACTAGCCTGAATTAATTTTCTTTCTTTCGGACAATGAATAGATTTGAATAAAACCCCAGAACCTGTTCCTGAAATGGAACTGGCATGATTACCCCTGAAAGCTCTAGATCTGAAACACACTTCAGAAAAGCCTGAGCCTTCACCAGATTTGCTGGAACGTGAGAGAGAAAAAATCTTCTCACATGAGGTCTTACTCTGAATCCTATTTGATACCCTTGAGAAACAATACTCTGAATCCACTGATTTTGAACAGAATCTGCCCAAATATCTTGGAATAATTTCAATCTGCCCCCAACCAGCTGAACTCAATCGAGGGCCGCACCTTCATTTAGACTTGGGGGCTGACTTTAGTTTCTTAAAAGGCTTGGATTTATTCCAACTTGAAGAAGGTTTCCAATTGGACCCAGAGTCTTTAGGGGAAGGATTAGTTTTCTGTTCCTTATTCTATTGAAAAGAACGAAAATTATTAGAAGCTTTAGATTTACCCTTAGATCTTTTATCCTGAGGCAAAAAACTCCCTTACCCCCAGTGACAGTTGAAATAATTGAATCCAACTGAGAACCAAATAAATTGTTACCTTGGAAAGAAAGAGATGGTAATCTAGACTTAGATACCATGTCAGCATTCCAATATTTGAGCCACAAAGTTCTTCTAGCTAAAATAGCTAAAGACATAGATTTAACATCAATTTTGATGATATCAAAAATAGCATCACCGATAAAATGATTAGCATGTTGAAGCAAGCAAACAATGTTAGATAAATCAGGATCTGTTTCCTGTTGCACTAAGCTTTCCAACCAAAAAGTTGATGCAGCTGCAACATCAGCCATAGATATAGCAGGCCTAAGAATATAGCCAGAAAATAAATAAGCTTTCCTTAGATAAGATTCAAGTTTCCTATCTAAAGGATCCTTAAAATAAGTACTATCTTTCATAGGAATAATAGTACGTTTGGCAAGAGTAGAAATAGCCCCATCAACATTGGGGATTTTTTCCCAAAACTCCAATCTAGCTGCTGGCAAAGGATACAACTTTTTAAACCTAGAAGAAGGAATAAAAGAAGTACCAGGCCTATCCCATTCCTTTGAAATCATATCACAACTAGCATGAGGAACTGGACAAACCTCTGGAGTAACCACAGGAGGTTTATAAACAGAATTTAAACTTTTACTAGTTTTAGTATCAAAAGGACTTGATTCCTCAATATCGAAAGTAATCAACACCTCTTTTAACAAGGAACATATATACTCCATCTTAAAGAGATAAGTAGATTTGTCAGTGTCAATATCTAAAGTAGGATCTTCTGAATCAGATAAATCCTCATCAGAGGAGGATAATTCAGTATGTTGTTGGTCATTTGAAAATTCATCAACTTTATGAGAAGTTTTAAAAGACCTTTTACGTTTATTAGAAGGCAGAATAGTAGACAAAGCCTTCTGAATCGCATCAGCAATAAAATCTTTATATCGACAGGGATATCATGTACATTAGATGTTGAAGGAACAACAGGCATTGTACTGGTACTGATGGATACATGTTCTGCATGTAAAAGCTTATCATGACAACTGTTACATACTACAGCTAGAGATATAATCTCCGCTAACTTACAACAGATACACTTAGCTTTGGTAGAACTGTTATCAGGCAGCAGGGTTCCAACAGTTGTTTCTGAGACAGGATCAGATTGAGACATCTTGCAAATGTAAGAGAAAAAAACATATAAAGCAAAATGATCAATTTCCTTATATGGCAGTTTCAGGAATGGGAAAAAAAATGCAAACATAATAGCCCTCTGAGCATAAAAAAGGCAAGAGGCATATAGGAAGTGGGATTTAAATAATTAAATTATTTGGCACTAATTATGGCGTACAACACAAAATAAAAATTTTTGGCGCTAACAACATCCGGAAATGACACAACTCTCGTCATGGCAGACGCAACCTTGTGCAAGGAAATTTGGTCTTAACTAAGACGCCTGATTACGAATTTGTGTCAACGAATGTAACTTCATGCCAAAAAATTTTATAATAATCTGCAAAAGGAAATATACATAAACCTGACTCATGGCAAATATAAGTACAATACATATATTTAAAACTTTATACTAATACATAAAGTGCCAAACCATAGTTGTGAGTGTCTTAAGTAATAAATGATACTTACCAAAAGACACCCATCCACATATAGCAGATAGCCATACCAGTACTGAATCAGTAGAGGTAATGGAATATGAGAGTATATCGTCGATCTGAAAAGGGAGGTAGGAGATGAATCTCTACGACCGATATCAGAGAACCTATGACAAGATTTCCCGTGAGGAAAACCATAGAATCAATAGGTGATACTCTGTTCACATCCCTCTGACAAACACTATACTCTGAGAGGAATCGGGATTCAAAATGCTGAGAAACGCATATCACAGAAGAAAATGAAGCACAAACTTACTTCACCACCTTCATAGGGAGGCAAAGTTTGTAAAACTGAATTGTGGGTGTGATGAGGGGTGTATTTATAGACATTTTGAAGTTTGGGAAACTTTGCCCCTGCTGGTAGGATTGTATATCCCATACCTCACTAGCTCATGGACTCTTGACAATTACATGAAAGAAATCTGATTTTAAAAGTTTTTGTTCCTTCTGAAATTCTCTTTAGTTGAAGCCCTTACACTCAGCTTATAATGCCTTATATAGGGATGTGACAAACCTTACATTGTGCCTTATATAGGAATGTGACAAACCTTGCATTGTGCCTTATATAGGGATGTGACAAACCTTATATTGTGCCTTATAAAGGGATGTGACAAACCTTACATTGTGCCTTATATAAGGATGTGACAAACCTTACATTGTGCCTTATATAGGGATGTGACAAATCTTACATTGTGCCTTACAGGGAGTGCAGAATTATTAGGCAAGTTGTATTTTTGAGGATTAATTTTATTATTGAACAACAACCATGTTCTCAATGAACCCAAAAAACTCATTAATATCAAAGCTGAATAGTTTTGGAAGTAGTTTTTAGTTTGTTTTTAGTTATAGCTATTTTAGGGGGATATCTGTGTGTGCAGGTGACTATTACTGTGCATAATTATTAGGCAACTTAACAAAAAACAAATATATACCCATTTCAATTATTTATTTTTACCAGTGAAACCAATATAACATCTCAACATTCACAAATATACATTTCTGACATTCAAAAACAAAACAAAAACAAATCAGTGACCAATATAGCCACCTTTCTTTGCAAGGACACTCAAAAGCCTGCCATCCATGGATTCTGTCAGTGTTTTGATCTGTTCACCATCAACATTGCGTGCAGCAGCAACCACAGCCTCCCAGACACTGTTCAGAGAGGTGTACTGTTTTCCCTCCTTGTAAATCTCACATTTGATGATGGACCACAGGTTCTCAATGGGGTTCAGATCAGGTGAACAAGGAGGCCATGTCATTAGATTTTCTTCTTTTATACCCTTTCTTGCCAGCCACACTGTGGAGTACTTGGACGCGTGTGATGGAGCATTGTCCTGCATGAAAATCATGTTTTTCTTGAAGGATGCAGACTTCTTCCTGTACCACTGCTTGAAGAAGGTGTCTTCCAGAAACTGGCAGTAGGACTGGGAGTTGAGCTTGACTCCATCCTCAACCCGAAATGGCCCCACAAGCTCATCTTTGATGATACCAGCCCAAACCAGTACTCCACCTCCACCTTGCTGGCGTCTGAGTCGGACTGGAGCTCTCTGCCCTTTACCAATCCAGCCACAGGCCCATCCATCTGGCCCATCAAGACTCACTCTCATTTCATCAGTCCATAAAACCTTAGACAAATCAGTCTTGAGATATTTCTTAGCCCAGTCTTGATGTTTCAGCTTGTGTGTCTTGTTCAGTGGTGGTCGTCTTTCAGCCTTTCTTACCTTGGCCATGTCTCTGAGTATTGCACACCTTGTGCTTTTGGGCTCTCCAGTGATGTTGCAGCTCTGAAATATGGCCAAACTGGTGGCAAGTGGCATCTTGGCAGCTGCATGCTTGACTTTTCTCAGTTCATGGGCAGTTATTTTGCGCCTTGGTTTTTCCACACTCTTCTTGCGACACTGTTGACTATTTTGAATGAAACGCTTGATTGTTCGATGATCACGCTTCAGAAGCTTTGCAATTTTAAGAGTGCTGCATCCCTCTGCAAGATATCTCACTATTTTTTACTTTTCTGAGCCTGTCAAGTCCTTCTTTTGACCCATTTTGCCAAAGGAAAGGAAGTTGCCTAATAATTATGCACACCTGATATAGGGTGTTGATGTCATTAGACCACACCCCTTCTCATTACAGAGATGCACATCACCTAATATGCTTAATTGGTAGTAGGCTTTCGAGCCTATACAGCTTGGAGTAAGACAACATGCATAAAGAGGATGATGTGGTCAAAATACTCATTTGCCTAATAATTCTGCACTCCCTGTATATAGGAATTTGATAAACCTTACATTGTGCCTTATAAAGGGATGTGACAAATCTTACAGTGTGCCTTATATAGGGATGTGACAAACCTTACATTGTGCCTTATATAGGGATGTGACAAACCTTATATTGTGCCTTATAAAGGGATGTGACAAACCTTACATTGTGCCTTATATAGGGATGTGACAAATCTTACATTGTGCCTTATATAGGAATGTGACAAATCTTACATTGTGCCTTATAAAGAGATGTGACAAACTTTACATTGTGCCTTATATAGGGATGTGACAAACCTTACATTGTGCCTTATATAGGAATGTGACAAACCTTACATTGTGCCTTATATAGGGATGTGACAAACCTTACATTGTGCTTATATAGGGATGTAACAAACTTTACATTGTGCCTTATATAGGGATGTGACAAACCTTACATTGTGCCTTATAAAGGGATGTGACAAACCTTACATTGTGCCTTATATAGGGATGTGACAAACCTTACATTGTGCCTTAAATAGGGATGTAACAAACCTTACATTGTGCCTTATATAGGGATGTGACAAACCTTACATTGTGCCTTATAAAGGGATGTGACAAACCTTACATTGTGCCTTATATAGGGATGTGACAAACCTTACATTGTGACTTAAAAAGGGATGTGACAAACCTTACTTTGTGCCTTATATAGGGATGTGACAAATCTTACTTTGTGCCTTATAAAGGGATGTGACAAACCTTACATTGTGCCTTATATAGGGATGTGATAAACCTTACATTGTTACTGATAAAGGGATGTGACAAACCTTACTTTATGCCTTATATAGGGATGTGACAAACCTTACATTGTGCCTTATATAGGGATGTGACAAACCTTACATTGTGCCTTATAAAGGGATGTGACAAACCTTACATTGTGCCTTATATAGGGATGTGATAAACCTTACATTGTTACTGATAAAGGGATGTGACAAACCTTACTTTGTGCCTTATAAAGGGATGTGACAAACCTTACATTGTGCCTTATATAGGGATGTGACAAACCTTACATTGAGCCTTATATAGGGATGTGACAAATCTTACATTGTGCCTTATAAAGGGATGTGACAAACCTTACATTGTGCCTTATAAAGGAATGTGACAAACCTTACTTTGTGCCTTATAAAGGGATGTGACAAACCTTACATTGTGCCTTATATAGGGATGTGACAAACCTTACATTGTGCCTTATATAGGGATGTGACAAACCTTACATTGTGCCTTATAAAGGGATGTGACAAACCTTACATTGTGCCTTATAAAGGGATGTGACAAACCTTACATTGTGCCTTATAAAGGGATGTGACAAACCTTACATTGTGCCTTATAAAGGGATGTGACAAACCTTACATTGTGCCTTATAGAGATCACAAACTGAGCTGACAAACAAGTACTGAGTGACCTTGTTAAATTGAATTCTTCTGCATGAAATCACTACTTACAAAAATGGTGATGTTCTGATAAAAAATTCCATACTGTTGTCCATTGTTCAAATGATATCTAGGTTATGAATAACTAAACTTTTTTTATTCTCATTCCAGCATGCAAAATGTTTTCAACAGAAGTGCAAAACATGTGTTATTCTTTGTCAGCTGCACAATATAGTTTAAACGGACATTCTGGTTAACATTTAAATGCACATAGGTGAATTACATCTTTGAATAGAAACAAATCTGCAATATAGATGTATTGGCAAAAATGCTTCTAGTAAAAGTTATCACTGTTTTAGCGTTAGCATTTTTCTCTACACGTGCACGTGAAGCATAGCTAGATATTCTCAGTGCACCAGCATTTTATATACTGCAACTGCTCAGAGCACCAGTGGGGCTTGTATCATGTCAGCAATTAAAGTGAGTCTTTACAACATTGTACAAGCACCTTAGGCTCTCTGAGCAAGTGCTGGGTTTAATATGCTGGTGCACGGTGCATACTTAAATACACTTTTGAAACAGCTATAGCGTGTATTAGAAGCATTTTTGCTGATATATCTACTGTACAGTATATTACAAAAATGATTCTATTCCAAACTGAAATGCATCCACATGGATTACAATTTGGGCTGGAATATCCCTTTAAACAAATAATGAAACTTTAAAAAAATACATCTACATGTTATTGCCAGACTAATATTTTCTTTAACTGCATCATTCTAAATGTTATTGTTTAAAAAGATAGATAATCCCTTTATTACCCATTCCCCAGTTTTGCATAACCAACACAGTTATATTAATATACATTTACCTCTGTGTTTACCTTGTATCTAAGCCTCTGTAGACTGCCCCCTTATCTTAGTTCTTTTGACAGACTTGAATTTTAGCCAATCAGTACTGAATCCTAGGTAACTCCACAGGCATGAGCACAATGTTATATATATAGCATATATGAACTAACGCCCTCTAGTTGTGAATAAAATGTCAAAATGCATTTAGATAAGAGGCAGCCTTTGAGGGCTAAGGAATTAGCATATGAGCTTAACTAGGTTTAGCTTTCAAATAAGAATACCATGAGAACAAAGCAAAATCAATGATAAAATAGATATCATGTTGTTTAAATAAGATGTCCTATCTGAATCATGAAAGTTTATTTTTGACTAGACTGTCCCTTTAAGGAAGTTTACAATTAAATCTCATAAGATTTCAGTGAACTCTCATGAGATCACAGCAAAGCAATGCATGACCTCTGCACTGATTTGCTGTTTTTGTTTTTAACTTGCAGCTGGACAGAAGGTGAAGTATAACTTTTTCACAAAGCACTTACTCTGGTGAGCTGAAGAAATTGTGAGGTAAAATAGCTTCCCTTTGTTCTGGTGATATTTTCATGTCTGCTTTTTACAGTTATGCTGCATCACTTTCAAGTGATTTAACATATAAGTATTGTGTCTCTTTACAGGGACATTAAACACTAAAGAGATGCTAGATAGAATGATGCATACAAAGAAAAGATCAGTCTGAGAATAACAAGTAGATGTATTTTTTATAGTTTCATTAGATGTTTAAATAGTGACAAAATAAGTGTAAAGTTTTAGGCGCCCATTTAACAAGCTCTGTAGTGAGCTTCTGGGCACGTGTTTCTGGTGAGCATTCAGACTCACCAGAAAAAGCAGTTATGAAGCAGCGGTCACAAAGACCGCTGCTCCATAACCTGTCCGCCTGCTCTGAGCAGGCGGACAGACATCGCCAGAAATCAACCTGATCGAGTACGATCGGGTTGATTGACACCTCCCTGCTGGCGGCCCATTGACCGTGAGTCTGCAGGGGGCGGCGTTGCACCAGCAGCTCTTGTGAGCTGCTGGTGCAATGCTGAATACGGAGAGCGAATTGCTCTCCGCATTTAGCGAGGTCTGGCAGACCTGATCCGCACTGTCGGATCAGGTCCAGCAGACTTTGTTAAATAGAGGCCTTAGTGTCTATAAAACACTGGGAGCTGCCATGTTGTAACTTAGGTTACCTTCTCTGCTGTGGCCAATTAGGCACCGTTATAAATAGGTCACTAGAGTGTGCAGCCAATGGCTGTGCAGAATATAACAGGGTTCTGCACTTCCACATCTAACAGGAACTGAAAAGCTCACAAATTAAGAATGGAATTACAGGTAAGGGGACAAAATAAATAATGAATGTATATTGCAGAGTTGTTTTTATATATACATGATTTATCATTTTATATTGCAATCTCAAGGGGTTTTAATGTCCCTTTAAGGCTATTAAATTTAGCAACCTAAATTTTTGTTTTATAAGAAATTAAATATTTAATTGTAAGGGTGTTAATATAAGCATTTGTGTGTTGGGAGAGCCTTCAATTATCCTAGAGACAAAATGTGTATTTTAAAGTTTCCAGTTTCTATTTTAAAAATGGGTATATTTTCCTTATGGCTGCTCTAATATCTGTATTATTTAGTAACTAGATTAATCTGGCAAATATAGTGTCATTGCATAAATACTGCTGAATTGGTTTATAAGTTACATAAACCATGTTGAGTGTAAATCCAATTTTAGCCATAGTATATTCACTGATAAATATAGAATTGTAATAAAGCTTTTAACTGCCATATTAATTATAGACACTTATCCTAGATCTGATAATTAGACATTGTATTCATCATTGGTAAAGTCATACAATTATTCCTGATAGTAGTTTGGCTCATCTTCGCTAACTAAATGTTGCTAAGTAGCCATATCGTTTATTTGGTTAATGCTATTCGTTCATTTTGAATTATTCTAGAATGTAAGTTTAGATGATGGCCCATTTTTGGTGAACAACCTGGATAAATTCACCCACCAATAAACAAGTGCTGTCCAGGGTACTTAACCAAAAATTAGCTGGCTCCTTAGCTTAGATGCCTTCTTTTTTACAAATAAAGATAGCAAGAGAACGAAGAAAAATTGATAATAGGAGTAAATTAGAAAGTTGCTTAAAATTGTATGCTTTATCTGAATCACGAAAGAAAAAATTTGGGTTGAGTGTCCCTTTAAATTGAGATATTCATTCAATTGGTTAAAACCTGGTTTTCAAGTATATCATCATATTTTATTTTTTGGTGAAACAGACAATTGGTTTAAGATTATATATATAATAAATAATTTAGAATCTAAGTTCATTACTTGTAAACATTTGAATGACTTGTCTCTTATGTGCCTATTGTTAATGTTATAATCAATCTGTATTTTATCATAATTGAGCCCTCGTTACTGCATAAATATATCCGCTGTGTTCCTAACACTACACCTGCTAGAACTTAGTTATTATTAATTTGTTTAAAATATTAATATTTAATAATAATTGTATTATTAATATTCATAAAATAGCTGATACTGAGGGTGAGTGAAATCAAGATCTGGGTTTGCATGGAAAGCTACTTTCCTCTCTCTCTGGGAAGGATAAGACCAAGAGTTGGAATTGGCTGAGGGACACAGACTTGCCCTTGGATCTCTCAGTATAGTATCTGTAATATTATAGCTGTGGATATATAGTATTAGTACTCTGAAGTGAGGTAATCATGTGGTCATTTACAGACATCTCCTATGCTTTTTTTGTATTCTGTATCTTATTTTTTAGCCCTGTTGTGGATTCCATTGTGTTTTTGTGCCGATAGTGATATATACCTGAAGGACTCTTGTAGGAGCATTTATTTGCCACGATTGAGCATCAGTATACCATGAAAGTGCTACAATAGTTAAAGGGACATAATACGTATCTTCTAAATCCTGGTTTCTCAACAGCCGGGCCATGGCCCAGTACCGGGCCGTGATAGCCCTGCTGGTGGGCCCTGACCTGTCATGCCCCCACTGCACACTCTTACCCCACTGCACACCAGGGGCAGACTGAGACCAATCAAGGCCCCAGGAAAACTGACTCACACTGACCCAAATGTATTCATATTTATGCAAATGAACATGGTAGCCTCCCTGCCCTAATCCCAACAGGCCCATCAACCTCCAGAGCCAGGACCCCCAACATTAAGGGCCAAAGAAAGGGCCCACAACCTCCAGGGCCAGACCTCACACTCCATGGCCCTCACAGCGACAGACCCTCGGCAGGACCCCCCACACTCCAGGGCCCCCACTAAACCCACACTGAACTGCTTAGTTACTAATAGGGCAAATCCCTGCTGCTTACTAATATATATATATATATATATATATATATATATATATATATATATATAAAACTACCGGGCCCTGGACATGTCCAGCTAAAATGTACCGGGCCTTGAGGTCACTTTGGTTGAGAACCATCTAAATCACTTGCATGTGATGCAGCATAACTGTAAAAAGCTGACATGAAAACATCACCTGAACATCTCTATGTAAAAATGGAAGATATTTAACCTCACAATTTCTTCAGCTCACCAGAGTAAGTGCTCTGTGAACAGTTATACGTCAGCAGCTGTCCAGCTGCTAGTTGAAAGAAAAAAAGATTTCACTGAAATCTCATGAGATTTCACAGTAAACTTCCTTAAATTAAATAGGAAAAATAACATGACTGTGCCTGCACATGACAGATGCACACTCCCTTGCAAGTCCTCAGTCTAGTATCATGATTGGACGCCTAAAGTCTCTTTTTTACAGTGGGGTGTGAATACGTAGGACATTTTTAGGTAAATATTTTCCTTTTTTACATTGAGATGTTCAGGTTATATAGTCAGCTTTTTACAGCTGTGCTGCAAACTTTCAAGTGTTTCAACATTTGGGTATCATGTCCATTTAAGCCCATTCCTTTATGGAAAACAGTGCTTTGATGTTGGACACTGTATAATTACCTGCTATTAATGCTCTTATATTTATATTATTTTGTCTTGTACTCAGTAGAGATAGTGTGTGAGCCTGATAAAGGTTCACATTGTAAGCCCCCCCCCCCACACACACACACTCTGACTAGTGTAAAAGGCCTCTCACATTAGTAACCTATGTATATAGTAGTATAGTGAATTAGGTTCTGGCTTAAGTATCCACTCTTGCTTGAACAGCTAAGAGAGTTATGCTAGGATTGGTACACAACAGTTCATAGTAATTAATCAATTTATTCTTGGATGTTACTGTTCCCTACTAGTCATATAAGTCATAAGTCTACAAGGTCCCTTCATGTTCACTTATTATGATCAGGCCAGCTATAACATATAGGACAGGTTGATGATAATATTTAGATAGGGCAAGCCATTCCCCTACCGGAACCCTTGCTTTTATTTTGTCTTGTAGGGAGAGTTGTGCAATGCTTACATACCAAATTGAATAAACAATATCATTAATGCTTACCAGATAAAGATTTTTCATGGTGGTGAGAGTCCACAAGTCATTACTCCTGGGAATTATAATCTTGGCCAGTAGAAGGCAAAGATTCCCAAAACTCTAAGAGACCTTAAAAATCCTCCCACCTCACTGGTAAACCACTCTCACGTATAGCCAAGCAAGAGAAAGAAAGGTACAAAAGAATAAAAGAAAGAAAAAAGGGCAGTAAACAAAGAGGTGCATAATTAAACTGGTTTGTTTTTTTTAAAAAAAAGGACAGTTCTCGTGGACCACCGTGAAAGAAATGACATTATCAGGTAAGCATAAATGATATTTTCTTTAATAAAGGTGGTGAGAGTCCATGAGCCATTACACCTGGGAAATGAATACCCAAGCTTTGGAGTAATCAAGTAATGAGGGCAAGAAAAAATAATTAAAATATGTATATCTTAAAAACCTAGTCCCTCTTTTAATGTCCAGAAACGATTGCTTGAGAGACTTTCTTACCAAAAGCCACTTCAGAAAAGCAAAGGATATGCAGAGAATAACCAGCCCCCATAACTAAAACATACAGCCTTCAGCTTATAGAGCAAAACAAATAATAATTTATGCTTATCTGAGAAATAAATTTAAACACGATCCATTACTCCTGGGAATTACTCTTCTTTACCACTAGGAGGAGCCTTATAAAACCCCTCCCACCTCACACATACCTCAGTCTAAAGTATAGCCAAGCAAGTGAGGTAAGAAAAAGATAAAGGAAGAGCCATAAAAGGAGAATGGGGAAAAAAAGATGAGCTAAAGAAAAAAAATTAACCCTAATAAGATAAGGGTGGGATCTCATGGACTCTCACCAACATGAAAGAAATTAATTTATCAGGTAAGCACCTTTCATACAGGTGGTGAGAGTCCATGATCCATTACTCCTGGGAACTAATACCCAAGCAGTAGAGTCCACGAGTAATAACATAAAGGGAAGGATTAAAAAACATTTTTTCACTGAGAAATTAAATCCACAACACCATTTTCCCCCTTTTTTATGGTTCAGCACCTGGGTAGCACTTGCTGATTGGTGGCTAAATGTAGCCACCAATTAGAAAGCGCTTACCAGAGTACTAAACCATAAATGGGCCGGTTCCTAAGCTTACATTCCTGCCTTTTCAAATAATGATACCAAGAGAACGAAGAGAAATTAATAATAGTTGTAAATTAGAAAGTTGCTTAAAATTGTTGCTCTATCTAAATCATGAAAGAAAAAAAAAAGGGTTTCATATCCATGTTAGGATTCTATGGAGAAGAAATTGGCTTGATTATAGGTTTAATATGGACCAGGGCTTGAACAAAACCATCAATTTAAGGAATATTAGGAGTAAATTATTTACATGGCTTGAACCATTCCTTAGAAATCATGTCAGAGACAGCATACGGAATAGGGAAAACGCCGGGGAGATTAACAACAGTCTTAAAAACTGAATTTAAACAATTACAAGGCTTATCATCAGAAACTTAAAGGGACAGTTCACCCAAATAATGTTTTATTTTTAATTGAAAGTACTTGATTATTAACATATGACAGACTGAAACAATAAATACAAATGTTTACCTTCAAAAAAAAATTTTTTTACTACAATGAATTTCAACAGCCTTGTCTATACCCTTGGTTGCCATATTAATACGTAAGTTCAGCCCTAAATTGCATCACTGTTGTGACCCGCCCTCAATATGATGTCACCCAGAAGTGTGAACACAGACGAGCACTGAATAAAAGCGCGTCCGTGTTCTTCATTGCATATTTATTTTGCTAGTGCCTGAAATTGTTGAGCGGTCACAGAAGGCAGCACTTCAGTATCATCTTTATACTGAAGGTAAGTAGAACCTTATATGATCCCTGCTAGCACCGTGGATTGAAACTGTCAGCAGTGCGGGTACAATTGTATATTAGGAATTACGAGTAGAAGTCTACTGTCAATTGCGGCTAAAAATATATAGTACATTACGTGGACAAGTGATCATTAGTTGTAATGTCAGTTGCGGATACAAATATGTGGTACATTACGTTAACAAGTGATCATTGGTTTGTACAGTACTGTCAATTGCGGCTAAAAATAAATGGTACATTACGGGGACAAGTGATTATTGGTTGTACTGTCAATTGCGGCTAAAAATATATGGTACATTACGAGGACAAGTGATTATTGGTTGTACTGTCAATTGCGGCTAAAAATATATGGTACATTACGAGGACAAGTGATTATTGGTTGTACTGTCAATTGCGGCTAAAAATATATAGTACATTATGGGGACAAGTGATCATTGGTTTGTACTGTCAAGTAGCGTTATGTAAGGGCTATGGAAGATAACCTGCAAGAATTTAAAAATACACTGATGACCATAATTCCCGTAATGTACTATACACTTTGAGCCGCAATTGACAGTACAACCAATGATCACTTGTCCCCGTAATGTAATATATATTTTTATCCGCAACTGACAGTACAGTACAACCAATGATCACTTGTCACCGTAATGTACTATATATTTTTAGCCGCAATTGACAGTACAAACCAATGATCACTTTTCCCCGTAACGTACTATATATTTTTAGCCGCAATTGACAGTACAAACCAGTGATCACTTGTCCCCGTAATGTACCATATATTTTTAGCCGCATCTGACAGTACAGTACAACCAATGATCACTTGTCCCCGTAATGTACTATATATTTTTAGCCACAATTAACAGTACAAACCAATGATCACTTGTCCCCGTAATGTACTATATATTTTTAGCCGCAATTGACAGTATAAACCAATGATCACTTGTCCCCGTAATGTACCATATATTTTTAGCCGCAACTGACAGTACAGTACAATCAATGATCACTTGTCCCCGTAATGTACTATATATTTTTAGCCGCAATTGACAGTACAAACCAATGAACACTTGTCCCCGTAATGTACTATATATTTTTAGCCGCAGTTGACAGTACAAACCAATGAACACTTGTCACCGTAATGTACCATATATTTTTAGCCGCAATTGACAGTAGACGTCTACCCGTAATTCCTAATATACAATTGTACCCGCACTGCTGACAGTTGGAAATGCACTTGGATTCCTTTGAAGTGCGCCCCCGTCACGTGTGTGCGCTCCCTTGATGTAGAGAGCGCGCTTCTCTGCTATTAAGCATGCAATTGAATAAAGCTATTTGATAGGCCAAGGGGCAGGGTTACACATTTTGGAAGTACAACCCTTTTATCAGGGTATTCCGGGGTTGCCAAGCAGAAAGACTAAGAAGCAAACTAAAAAGTTAAAATTATGGCATATTGAAATAAATTTAAAAAAAAACTGTTCTACTTTCCTTTTAATCATACTGCGATAATCATGCTAAATAACACCATTTAGATTGAGTGAACAAGTCCTTTAAGGATCTTTAACCCCTAAAGTAATTAAAGCCTCTTTTAAAAGAGAATGAATATGTTCAACTTTAAACAAAAAAGAGGAAATATCAGGTTCAACATCAGTTGAAGTTTCCTCATCACCAGAGGAAACTTCACCACCTGAAGACATAACAGTATCCCTGTTTTCAGGGCACATAGAACTTGTAGATGGTAACATCTGAACTGACCTTTAGGCTAAGCTGGAACAATAATAATTAGTGATGATACTTCTTGCTTAATGATAGTTCCTGCTTGATCTTGGCTATCACTCTTGGAAACAGAACAAGAGATGGAAAGATGTAATCCAGAAAAAACAACAAAGGATCTACTAGAGCAACCACAAACTCTTCCTTAGGATCCCTGGACCTCTCAAACAATCTAGATGTCATCAGATCTAATTCTGGAAAACCCATTGATCCACAATCTGCTAGAAAACTTTCAGATGAAGAGATCACTCCTAGCAGGTGAGAAGTCTGCTTCCCAATTGCTCACTCCTAGAATATGAACTGCAGAAAAAAAAGATAAGTCTCTGCCCAGAACAAAATTCAGCACACCTTCCTCATCACAAGGCAACTGTGGGTTCCATCTTGCTGATAGAAGAAAGCCAACACTGTGACACTGCCTGATTGGAAACTCAGATAAGTTTCTATTCAACAGAGGGCAGCTCAGAAGAGCCCTGAAGATTGCATGGAGTTCCAGAACATATATAGCTACCCTCGCCGCCCAAGGAGACCAAACTCCCTGGGCTCTCAGAGAGCCCCAGACTGCAAGCCAACCTGAAAGACTTGTGTTTCATAAAACCACAGTCTAATTTGGACAAACAAAAAATGCTCTTATGAATAATCCACCAAAAAATAGAGAGAAGGATTTTCTGAGAAGGCAGAAAATAATCCCTGCATTTCAGACTAAGCAAACAAAGCTGAAAAAGCCTCATGAAACCAAGCAAATTAAATAGCATCTGATGCTGCAATCATCAGACCTAATACCTCCTGTAAAGAACTATGGATGGAAAAAAGAACTGAAGATTTGAACAAGCTGAAAGTATCTTCTGTCTCCTATGGTCTGACAAAAATCTATAATGACACCTAGGAATATTATCCGGGTATGGAGAAAGATAACACTTTGTATATTCGATTCTCCAATCAAGCTCTTGAATAATTAACATGAGTCTGTAAGTATAATATACTGCTAAATTGAGTCTATACCAACATAATATCCAATTAAAGAACCACTAGACAAGAGCATTCCCAGAACTTTAGGAAAACAATTGGGAGCAGTAGCCAAACCGATACTACAAATAGAAAGAGCTTGTCTAGCAATGCAAAGCGAAGAAACTAATAATGATCCCTGATAGGGAACTAAAGAACAGCATTCATTAAATTTATTATAGGCATAAACTACTCTTGTAGAACAAGAGGCAAACATAGTCCAAATTGGCATCTTAAAAGAAGGAGAATAGGCAAGTAAAATAAAATAAGTATAGAACCTTACACCCCAATAATGCAGCTCTAGACAGTATAGAAAAACGTACCCCTTCACAACAAAAGAGCGTATGCATCCATAAAGTGATGAGCGCTAACCCAACATAGCATGAAGAGTATATATACTAAGAGCTCACAGCACAAACTGACAAACGCACAAACACCCGAGGCTGGCTAATTAAATAGTCTACATGTGCGAAACCAAGCTCAATAGGAAGTCGATGTGCACTTCTGAGAAACGCACTAAACAGAAAAAAACTAAAGCCGACGCACATTAAACACGTGAGGCGCATAATCAAGCAGACATTCACGTCTGAACAGCGCACAAAACCAATAATGCTATAGGGACACATGCGCAAAACACACACACTATATAAACCAGGTGCAAAAAACAATTTATTCTTACTTGATGAATTAATTTATTTCATGATGTTGAGAGTTCACGATCCAGTACTCATGGGAAATACCTTCCCTACCACATGGAGGAGGCAGCGATCTGCAAACCCCAAGAGCTCTATGTAACTCCTTCCACCTCACACATAACTCAGCCCAACGCAGAGCCAAACAGAAGTGAGGTAAAAAAAAGAGCAAGAGACAAAAAATGGAGCAGGGAAAAGATGTGCTAAAAAAACAACAACTTAAGAAATAAAAGGGTGGGGTCTCGTGCACTCACCACCATGAAAGAAATGAATTTATCAGGTAAGCATAAATGATGATTGTTTTCATACAGGTGGTGAGAGTCCATGATCCATTACTCATGGGGACTAATATCCAAGCTGTGGAGTCCACAAGTAATAACATAAATGGAGGGATTTAAAAAACATATTTTTAACTGAGAGAATAAATCGCAATCAGTATACACGCGTTCAGTAGCAGCCAGCCAAAACAATAGTAGAGGTTATGGAATAGGAGTATATTGTAGATCCATAAAGGGAGGCAACAGACGAGTCCTGTGACCAATTATGGAAAGTTTATGAAGAAATTCCCACACCCCAAATATATCCCTCTGACAAGCACTGCACACTGAGGGGAGACTGGGCCTCAATATACACTGAAAACCCCTCTCTCTAAAGAAACTCAGGCCCATCTTCATTCTTCAACCACCTCCTGCGGAAGCAAAGAAAAGACTGAGGTATGTGTGAGGGGTTATATAGAGCTCTCCTCCATGTGGTAGGGAAAAATGTGTGCGAAAACCTAAATAGCGTGCTCAAAAAACCTGATGCACTACAAAAAAAGTTTAACATAAGGTGAAAAAATATAAGGTACCTGCAGCCCAAAATCCAATACATAACATATAATTAATAATGCCTGTCACAATAGTCCCCTTGCTATGATGTACAACACTAAGTGCACCTACTAATAGCCTATAGGCTAGGTAAGTGCCCACATAAATATTAAAGGGACAGCCAAGTCCAAAAAAAACTTTCATGATTTAAATGGACAGTCAATACCAGAATTTTTGTTGTTTTAAAAGATAGATAATCCCTTAATTATCAATTCCCCAGTTTTGCATAACTAACAGAGTTATAATTATACACGTTTTAAATCTGTAATTACCTTGTATCTAAGCCTCTGCAGATTGCCCCCTTATTTCAGTTATTTTGACAGACTTGCATTTTAGCCAATCAGTGCTGTCTCCATGGTAAATTCACGTGCATGCTCAATGTTATCTATATGAAATACAAGAACTAATGACCTCTAGTGGTAAAAACTATCAAAATGCATTTGACCACTAGAGGGCATTAGTTCATGTGTTTCATATAGATAACATTGAGTTCATGCACGTGAAGTTACCCTGGAGTGAGCACTGATTGACTAATATGCAAGTCTGTCAAAAGAACTGAAATAAGGGGGCAGTTTGCAGAGGCTTAGATACAAGATCATCACAGAGGTAAAAAGTGTATTTCTATAACAGTGCTCGTTATGCAAAACTGGGGAATAAAGGGATTATCTTTCTTTTTAAACAACAAAAATTCTGGTGTTGACTTTCCCTTTAACTACATACTTACGTAACAAGCACCCACACTACTGGACTTTACCATCTGCAGAAACTTCCTTCTAGTAAATAGCCAATCCAGTGTTGTACATGTGACAGCAGAGGTTCTGTGTATGTGGAGTATAATGATGATTCAACAGGAAGAGGCTAGGGACCGGTCCCTGGAACACCTATAGCAGGCCTTTGACTAACACACTTCCTGTAATTG
Source organism: Bombina bombina (assembly GCF_027579735.1). Classification (NCBI taxonomy): domain Eukaryota; kingdom Metazoa; phylum Chordata; class Amphibia; order Anura; family Bombinatoridae; genus Bombina; species Bombina bombina. The sequence continues at coordinate 45,921,370 of NC_069504.1, read as the reverse complement.
TGCCACTGACCAATATTCCATACACAGAAGACGACCTGTAGCTAGTTAATAATATACATATTGTCTAATAAGCTCCAAAAGTGGCCTCTTTTATACTAGCCTTCACCTGCCTCCTGCAAAGGCAAACACTGCTTTAACAGTAAGTTGAGAGAGTTTAGAAGGGCCCTTAAGAGGTTTGTGAATATTTGTCACCTCCTAGTGGCCAAGATTAATGGTTTGTGGACTCTCACCACCTTTTTGAAAGAAATACAGTTACCTTTCTCTTTGGGGCTGATAAGGCCTCTTACTAACTATATTAATATAATTATAGTTTCATTTATTAATATAGCTAAAGGTTCTCATACGTTCATCTGTTTTCAATTTCTAGCACAGCTATAGCTCACAGGGTTACTGTCAGAAATGGGCTATACTATTTATCATAATACTTACGTGGCTTTTTAATAATATACATATCGTCTAACAAGGTCCAACAGTGGCCTATTTCCTACTAATCTTCTTTTGTTAGTTCTGCCCATGTTATGTGGTTAATTCCAAGAATGGATTATTTTGTTGGTAAATGCCTCATTTTACTAAATCTGGTTTATTTATCTTTCTATTTTGGTTAGAACTTCAAAACCCAAGGATCAATTTAGATAATTGTATCATTGGCACATGAGTAATATCATTAGATTATGTACATGTCATGAGGACACAGCATAGAAGGTACAATGCTGACTTGAACATCGGGGTAGACTACCCTAGTCTACAGTGACAATGGGATTATTCTGCCCATTCTTCTGGTCACTGCTCTAACTAGCACAAATATTGTTGTGGCCACAACTGCTAAAAATAAAAGGAATATTCAAAAAATAAGAAAAAAAATTCAAATAAAGTTTAATATATGATGGTCGCTGCTAAATGAAGTAATTTAGTATCAGTTTGTTATTCACTTTGTGGACACTTTGTACACACTTAGAAGGGTGTATTTTTAGAAACGTATTTGCCCATGCATGTAAATAATTCAAGCAATCCACAGTTAATAATATAAACAGAGTACCTTGATGTTAGAGTAGTCGGCGTTCTCCAGCCGTTACTATATCCAAATAGACACAAGGTAATGTGGCAGCCAATCAATGTGCAGGTCTTAATTTGAACAAGTGCTGTTGATATTGCGAGTCAGCATCCAATCCGCTCTCTGCGGTATATATTAACAATGTATTTATCAATATTAGTCACTTGTAGTTACCTGTTTGGTACATAGAATACAGAATAGCTTTCACTCTGCTGTGTCTTTTATCTTCGAATCAGCATACACACTGATGACTTATCGGTCCTTTGATCGGCTTCCACTATAGCTGTCTGAACAGTTTCAGTTCAGCTTCGATTCCCACTTGGCTGTCCTTAGAAGCTGTACCCACTATCTCAACAGTCCGCTGTGTAACCGGATATACTGGGAGTAGTGAATAATGGATACTTCAGGTGTTTAGCCTGGCTGGTTGTGTATCAGCTTTTTGGTCAAAAGTCTCAACTTCCTTCACAGATCTACGCATTTCAGCATCTGAGCGATGCCTTTATCAAGATGACCTGCTTAACATGAATGAATCTTGCTTAACATCTCCTGCCACATGCTAACAGGAATAACAATATGGTCCTAGAACAGCACCAACCCATCCAGCTTTGTGAGCTGCAACCTCTCTGACTGGTAAGATTTTAAAGATATCCAGGCTGCCCAGCTCTCTGGCCAACCTTCTTTTATGTACTTAATAACTTCTTGAAGGTCTGTATCTAAACGTGTCTCCTTTTTTATTGCTCTAGCTTCCCTGACAAAATGGATTTGGATGCCAGAACTGAATCCACATACACTTTCATATCTGATTCTGTTGAAGATTCTTCAGCAGCAGTCAGCCGGGGATTGGAAAGTGTATCTGCCACTACCAGTTGTTTCCCCGGGACACATGCATTGTCTGAACGTTGAACCTGAGCATCTTAGGGGTGTTTTGTCAATATGATAGGAGTTGATTAGAGGGACTAGCGGTTAATGGTCAGTCTCCAGATTAAATTTCTCTAAACCCACTAAGTAACGCTTGGAAGCGCTCACAGGCCCAAACACTGCAGCCAGTCACTCTTTTTCAATTTGTGCGTATTTTGACTCAGCAGCCGTCAGTGTACGGGAACAGTAGGTGATGGGCTGCAGTTTGTTCTCATTCAGCTGCAGGAGGGCGACCCCTAGCCCATAACTGCTCGCATCAGCACTAACCATAGTCTGTCACGCTCAGCTGCTGGGAAGCTCTGCAGTCCTCTCTGTGTGCTTGATTGACAGGTGTCTGAGCCACCCCTTCCTGATGATGTCACAACCAGGCTTTTTATTTCGGGCTTCCTGTTTCTCCAGTGCCCGTTTGTTTGTTTAACTTTGTGGCTTCTGTGGTGAATTCACTGTGGAATCTCTCTAACTGCTGCTTTTCTGTTGCCAATCTCTTCAAGGATTTACTATGCTGGATTAACCTTCAACCTCCTGATTACCTGTCTCCAAACAATGCAAGTACTGTTTGTTTTGTGAAACTTTCAAACTGCCTGATTACTTGTTGCATACTCTGCAAAGACTGTCTGCACAGTGTTAAACCTCAAACTACCTGATTACATGTTGTTAACTCTGCAAGTTCTGACTACACAGTGTTAACCCTCAAACTGCCTGATTACCTGTTGCATACTCTGCAAAGACTATCTACACAGTGTTAACCTCAAACTGCCTGATTACCTATTGCATACTCTGCAAAAACTGTCTACACAGTGTTAACCCTCAAACTGCCTGATTACTTGTTGCATACTCTGCAAAGACTGTCTGCACAGTGTTAACCCTCAAACTACCTGATTACATGTTGTTAACTCTGCAAGTTCTGACTACACCGTGTTAACCCTCAAACTGCCTGATTACCTGTTGCATACTCTGCAAAGACTATCTACACAGTGTTAACCCTCAAACTGCCTGATTACTTGTTGCATACTCTGCAAAGACTGTCTGCACAGTGTTAACCCTCAAACTACCTGATTACATGTTGTTAACTCTGCAAGTTCTGACTACACCATGTTAACCCTCAAACTGCCTGATTACCTGTTGCATACTCTGCAAAGACTATCTACACAGTGTTTACCCTCAAACTGCCTGATAACAAATTACCTACTCCTGCATTATTAACTGTTTCCTGTTTTACCCTTCTTCTGTCTGAGTATAAGTGGACTATCCCTGCTCTCCTGATTCTGTGGAAGACATTTCCTGAAACCAGTTTCTTATTCAGAAGTCTATCTGGCTGATATCTTGAATTACTTTGGGCACAGGCTAACCCTGCTCCATATCGTGAGTAAATTGTTTTTTTGGAGGTTGTCGTGGGGTCACGTCCTGGATTAAACTCAGAGTGCAAGGGTGTTGATTAAGTTCGCCCTAGCATTTGGGTCTTCTTCTGGACATTTCCTAACCTGACATAGTCTTTTTAGAAGGGTCGTACAACCTTAATACTGGGGCAGACCCCAGCAAGGACTTGACCTGTACAAAAGCTTCTTCCTGTGAAGGACCCCAGACCCAGGCAACATCCTTCTTCAACAACTATGTGATAGGGTGTAGTATTGTGGATTAATCTGGAAGGAACCTGCCCACATAATTCACAAGGCCCAATATTCGTCACAGCTCGTGTACATCAGAAGGACTTTTTATCTTTTCAATAGCAAGGATTTTATCCGGGTCCGGCCTGATGCCATCTCCGATGATGATATGCCCAAAGTAACATAACTCAGATTTTCTAAAATGGCAATTCTCTTAATTTAATTTCAGCCCAGACTCTCTAATGGTCTGCAGCACACAGCTCAATCTCTGATCATGTTCTTCCAATGTAGACCCATACACTAAAATGTTGTCCATGATGACTGCCGTGCCCTTGTGATCCCTTAGGAGGGAACGTATCTCTCTTTGAAAGTGTGACGGATACCCCGGCTACCCTGACTGGGTAGCTCCGCCAAACGGGTCCTGCTTCCTCCCTGCCGACTGCAGCTATGTAGCTGGCAAGTGACCATAGCCTGTAGCCACCCCTGATGCCCGCCAGCATCAGTACTCAGGGTCCCACCCTGTGGCAAACTCCAGCTACCCAGACTAGGCAGCTCTGCCAGAGTGTCCTTCCTCTGACTGGAACAGGCTGCTATGTAGCCCAGGAAAGTGATTCTAGCAGGAGCCCACCCAAATAACTAGACAGACTAGCATTCAGGTGAAACAAGAACTGCCTTTAATTGGGACAAACACACATCTTTTATACACACACACATCTTGATAATGTTATGGGGGTAGGGGTGTCCAAAACCCCCGTTGCCAAAGAAGCTCCCCTCCGGTAATTCCCCCACCTCTTGTCCTCCCTAGGGGCTACTAATCCCCAAAAGAGCGGAGCTCTGGAGCAACCAGGGGTAAAGTTAGCAGGTGTCCTGCTGTCCTTTGGCCGACCGGGAGTTCCAGGAGCCCTGAGAGGGGTTAGGCGGGTGTCCGTGGTGAGGCGGCCAACCGGGAGTTGTAGAAGCCAAGCCAGCCTAGGAGGCAGTGGCGTATTTAGGTTGTGTGCTGCCCTAGGCACTCAATATTCTGCTGCCCCCCTCCCCCCTTAGGTTTTAGGCTGTTTTTCGGCCACAATATTTTTTTGGTCAGGGTATTTAGTAGTTTTTTTTAGGAAATGTTCACCAGGACTTGCATGCATGCATGTGTGTGTGTGTGTATGTGTGTATATATATATATATATATATATATATATATATATATATATAGAACAGATTGCAGTTCCCTTGCCTAAGATTTTTTTTTATTATTCACTAAAAGGTAAATTGCACTTTAAAAATCTAGATCAAAATAGACCAACCAGAAAAAAATCTCCAATTCAGCTCATAAGGTATCGTAGTCTAGATTTTGCAATTCTCCTGCAATTCACCCTTTAGTGCGTTAGTGTATATCCCTGAGAGTGTGAGTATGCGAGAGACACTAACAGGTCTATTCACTAAAGGGTGAATTGCAGGAGAATTTCAAAATCTTGGACAAAATAGCGAACTGGAAAAATTCCCTAATTCAGCTCATTATCCAAATCAGCTATCTTGGTCTAGATTTTGAAATTTTCCTGCAATTCACCCTTTGCCTTTAGTGAATTGACCTGAGAGTCTCTGTATGTGAGAAAGATAGACAGGGTTATTCACTATCAAAAGAATGCCCCTGTTTTACCGCTTAATTGATAACGATTTTTGTTAAAGTATAGGGCTCCAATTAATTTGTGTGAAATCTGTTTGATAGTAAATTACCCTGAGAGACAGTCTCACTCATACACACACACTGTCAGACTCTACTCACATTGCGTTTCCCCAGCAGCTCCTACAGACTTCACTACCGCTGCGGTCTGCTAGTTCCTGCTTTCTCTCTGTACCACATGGTTTCCAACTCCAGTAACTATATTTTACACACTCAGAGCCCACTTCCACTCACACATAAGCAGCCTCAAAGACACTCAGATGCCCCACTCACATACACTCAGGTCCCACTAACACACACTCAGGTTCCCCCCATCAGTCACTCAGACTCACAGTCTCACCCACATCAGACGCACATCCCCACACCATCCTTCCCTGGCTTCAGACACACTTCCCCACAATCATTTCTTTCAGATGCACTGTCACACACTCCCCCTACCATCCTTACCTTCAAATACACTACGTCATCATGTTTAAAAATGTTATTGCATGACAAAAATTATTGAAGTCATTAAACCTGTTTCAGCTGATATTGAACTAACAAGAAATACATGTTTGTGCACAACTGATATATATATATATATATATATATATATATATATATGTGTCTCAGTTGCTCATTGGCAGACAGAGATAAGCTTCCACAAGCATAAAAAAAGTGTTTGTTTTTTTAGCACAGGAGTTTTTTTTTTTTATAAACCTGTAAAATATTTTATATCCAATTTGATATACAACAAATAACAAATGCAGTCCTAAATTGTATACAATATATTTAAATAACTAGCTTTTCCAAGATTTTTATTTTGCATAATAATATCCTATTGATAGCTAGGAACAACTACTCCCTCAGTTCTATTAATAGGAAGGTTGGGAGATGCATCCACAATTCTGGAAAAAACTAAATTTATGCTTACCTGATAAATTTATTTCTCTTGTGGTGTATCCAGTCCACGGATTCATCCATTACTTGTGGGATATTCTCCTTCCCAACAGGAAGCTGCAAGAGGATCACCCACAGCAGAGCTGTCTATATAGCTCCTCCCCTAACTGCCACTCCCAGTCATTCGACCGAAGACAAGCAAGAGAAAGGAGAAACTATAGGGTGCAGTGGTGACTGTAGTTTAAAAATAAAAAACACCTGCCTTAAAATGGCAGGGCGGGCCGTGGACTGGATACACCACAAGAGAAATAAATTTATCAGGTAAGCATAAATTTTGTTTTCTCTTGTAAGGTGTATCCAGTCCACGGATTCATCCATTACTTGTGGGATACCAATACCAAAGCTATAGGACACGGATGAAGGGAGGGACAAGGCAGGAGCTTAAATGAAAGGCACCACTGCCTGTAAGACCTTTCTCCCAAAAATAGCCTCCGAAGAAGCAAAAGTATCAAATTTGTAGAATTTAGAAAAAGTATGAAGCGAAGACCAAGTCGCCGCCTTACAAATCTGTTCAACAGAAGCCTCATTTTTAAAGGCCCATGTGGAAGCCACTGCTCTAGTAGAATGAGCTGTAATTCTTACAGGAGGCTGCTGGCCAGCAGTCTCATAAGCTAAGCGGATTATACTTCTTAACCAAAAGGAAAGAGAAGTTGCCGAAGCCTTTTGGCCTTTCCTCTGTCCAGAGTAGACAACAAACAATGCAGATGTTTGACGAAAATCTTTAGTAGCTTGTAAATAAAACTTTAAAGCACGAACCACGTCAAGATTGTGTAATAGACGTTCCTTCTTTGAAGAAGGATTAGGACACAGTGACGGAACAACAATCTCCTGATTGATATTCTTATTAGATACCACCTTAGGAAGAAACCCAGGTTTGGTACGCAACACTACCTTATCTGCATGGAAGATCAGATAAGGGGAATCACACTGCAAGGCAGATAACTCTGAAACTCTTCGAGCCGAAGAGATAGCTACCAAGAACAGAACTTTCCAAGATAAAAGCTTGATATCTATGGAATGCAGAGGTTCAAACGGAACCCCTTGAAGAACTTTAAGAACTAAATTTAAACTCCATGGCGGAGCAACAGGTTTAAACACAGGCTTGATTCTAACTAAAGCCTGACAAAACGCCTGAACTTCTGGAACATCCGCCAGACGCTTGTGCAAAAGAATAGACAGAGCAGAAATCTGTCCCTTTAAGGAACTAGCTGACAATCCCTTCTCCAATCCTTCTTTGAGAAAAGACAATATCCTGGGAATCCTGACTTTACTCCATGAGTAACCCTTGGATTCACACCAATGAAGATATTTACACCATATCTTATGATAGATTTTCCTGGTGACAGGCTTTCGAGCCTGAATTAAGGTATCAATAACCGACTCGGAAAAACCACGCTTTGATAAAATCAAGCGTTCAATCTCCAAGCAGTCAGACGCAGAGAAATTAGATTTGGATGTTTGAAGGGACCTTGAAGTAGAAGGTCCTGCCTCAGCGGCAGAGTCCATGGTGGAAAGGATGACATGTCCACCAGATCTGCGTACCAAGTCCTGCGTGGCCACGCAAGCGCTATCAAAATCACCAAAGCTCTCTCCTACTTGATCTTGGCAATCAGCCGAGGGAGCAGAGGAAACGGTGGAAACACATAAGCCAGGCTGAAGGACCAGGGCGCTGCTAGAGCATCTACCAGCGCTGCCTGGGGATCCCTTGACCTAGACCCGTAACAAGGAAGTTTGGCATTCTGACGAGACGCCATGAGATCCAGTTCTGGTTTGCCCCATAGTTGAATCAGCTGGGCAAATACCTCCGGATGGAGCTCCCACTCCCCCGGATGAAAAGTCTGCCGACTTAGAAAGTCCGCCTCCCAGTTCTCTACTCCTGGGATATGGATAGCTGAGAGATGGCAAGAGTGAACCTCTGCCCATAGAATTATCTTTGAAACCTCCAACATTGCCAGGGGGCTCCTTGTTCCCCCCTGATGGTTGATATAGGCTACAGTTGTGATGTTGTCCGACTGAAATCTGATGAACCTGACCGCAGCTAGCTGAGGCCAAGCCTGAAGAGCATTGAATATCGCTCTTAATTCCAGAATGTTTATTGGAAGGAGAGCCTCCGCCTGAGTCCACGAGCCCTGAGCCTTCAGGGAGTTCCAGACTGCACCCCAGCCCAGAAGGCTGGCATCTGTCGTTACTATAGTCCAATCTGGCCTGTGGAAGCTCATCCCCTTGGACAGATGGACCTGAGATAGCCACCAGAGAATCCCTGGTTTCTTGATCCAGATTTAGTAGAGGGGACAAATCTGTGTAATCCCCATTCCACTGACTGAGCATGCAAAGTTGCAGCGGTCTGAGATGTAGGCGGGCAAACCGTACTATGTCCATTGCCGCTACCATTAAACCGATTACTTCCATACACTGAGCCACTGAAGGACGAGAAGTGGAATAAAGAACACAGCAAGAGTCTAGAAGTTTTGACAATCTGGCCTTCGTTAGGTAAATCTTAATTTCTACCGAATCTATCAGAGTCCCTAGGAATGAAACTTTTGTTAGAGGTGATAGAGAGCTCTTTTCTTCGTTCACCTTCCACCCATGGGACCTCAGAAATGCCAGAACAATGTCTGTGTGGGACCTGGCAACTTGAAAAGTCGACGCCTTGAAGGATGGAACTCTGAGAAATTTGTTTAAGATCTTGAGATCTAAGATTGGTCTGAATGTTCCCTCTTTCTTGGGAACTACAAACAGATTTGAATAGAAGCCCTGACCCTGTTTCTCCTGCGGAACTGGATGGATCACTCCCATAATTAGAAGGTCTTGAACACAATGTAAGAATGCCTCTGTCTTTATCTGGTTTGCAGATAAGTGAGAGATGAAATCTCCCTTTTGGGGGAGAGGTTTTGAATTCCAGAAGATAACCCTTGGACACAATTTCCAATGCCCAGGGATCCTGGACATCTCTTGCCCAAGCCTGGGAGAAGAGAGAGAGTCTACCCCCTACTAGATCCGTTTCCGGATCGGGGGCTGCTCCTTCATGCTGTCTTAGAGGCAGCAGCAGGCTTTTTGGCCTGTTTCCCCTTGTTCCAAGCCTGGTTAGGTCTCCAGACCGGCTTAGACTTGGCAAAAGTTCCCTCTTGTTTTGTGTTAGAGGAAGTTGAAGCTGCGCCACTCTTGAAGTTTTGAAAGGGCCGAAAACTAGACTGTTTGGTCCTTAATTTGTTGGACCTGTCTTGAGGAAGGGCGTGACCTTTTCCTCCAGTGATGTCAGAAATGATCTTCTTTAGTCCAGGCCCGAATAAGGTCTGTCCTTTGAAGGGAATGTTGAGAAGTTTAGACTTTGAAGTCACGTCAGCTGACCAGGATTTAAGCCATAGCACCCTACGCGCCTGAATAGCAAAACCTGAATTTTTAGCCGTTAGCTTGGTTAAATGAACAACGGCATCAGAAACAAATGAATTGGCTAGCTTAAGGGCCCTAAGCTTGTCAATAATATCTTCCAATGGGGTTTCAACCTGTAGAGCCTCCTCTAGGGACTCAAACCAGAAAGCCGCGGCAGCAGTGACTGGGGCAATGCATGCAAGAGGCTGGAGAATAAAACCTTGTTGAATAAAAATTTTCTTAAGGTAACCCTCTAATTTTTTATCCATTGGATCTAGAAAAGCACAACTGTCCTCAACAGGGATAGTGGTACGCTTAGCTAGAGTAGAAACTGCTCCCTCCACCTTAGGGACCGTCTGCCATAAGTCCCGTGTAGCGGCGTCTATAGGAAACATCTTTTTAAAAACAGGAGTGGGAGAGAACTGTACACCTGGTCTATCCCATTCCTTAGTAATAATTTCAGAAAACCTTTTAGGGATTGGAAAAACATCAGTGTAAGTAGGTACTGCATAGTATTTATCCAATCTACATAATTTCTCTGGGACTACAATAGTGTCACAGTGTTGCTAAAACCTCCCTGAGCAATACGCGGAGGTGTTCAAGCTTAAATTTAAATGTAGACATATCAGAATCAGATTGAAGTATCTTCCCTGAATCACAAAAATCACCCACAGATTTAAGCTCCCCTGCTTCAGTATAATGTGAGGGTGTATCAGACATAGCTATTAAAGCGTCAGAGAGCTCTATATTTATTCTAGTCCCAGAGCTGTCTCGCTTTCCTTGCAATCCTGGCAGTTTAGATAATACCTCTGTAAGGGTATGATTCATAACTGCCGCCATGTCTTGCAAGGTATACGCAATGGGCGTGCTAGATGTACTAGGCGTCCCCTGAGCGGGATTTATAGGACCTGACACGTGGGGAGAGTTAGACAGCATAACTTCCTCCTTGTCAATTACTTCTGGTGATAAATTTTTTAAAGCCAGAATATGGTCTTTGCAATCTATAGTAAAATCAGTGCATTTGGTACACATTCTAAGAGGGGGTTCCACAATGGCTTCTAAACATAATGAACAATGAGTTTCCTCTATGTCAGACATGTTTAAACAGACTAGTAATAAGACCAGCAAGCTTGGAAAACACTTTAATAACTGTGAAAAGCAAAAAATAAAAACGGTACTGTGCCTTTAAGAGAAAAAAACAATCACAGAAACAGCTAAAACAGTGAAAAAAGCAGTAAATCTTACGAAATTTTTACAGTGTGTATAATAGGCTAAAAGAGCATTGCACCCACTTGCAAATGGATGATTAACCCCTTAGTTTCAAAACCAGATAAAAAAAACGATATAAACGTTTTTTAAACAGTCACACCAAACTGCCACAGCTCTACTGTGGCCCTACCTGCCCATACAACAACGTTGGAAGGCACAAAAACCCTTTAGAGAGGTCCTAAATGTTCAGGGGACTCCTTCAGGGAAGCTGGATGTCTCAAACTGCAAAAACGAATGCGCAATTTAGGCGCGAAAATAGGCCCCTCCCAACCTGTACTCACAGTGAGAGGGCCTTAAAAAACTATCCCTAGGCAAAATCTAGTCAGCCATGTGGAAAAAAACTGGGCCCCAGAATAAAGTTTTATCACCAATATGTAATAAACGTTCATACACCTTCAAGCAAACGTTATATCTATTCAGTAATGTGAATAAATAATAAAAATATTACCCTTTACAGCAAGCATGATACCAGTCGTTATTAAATTACTGTAATCAGGCTTACCTTAAATAAATCCGGTATTGTCAGCATTTTCTAGCATATCATTTCTCTAGAAAAATTTAAATTTGCACATACCTCAGAGCAGGAGACCCTGCACGCTATTCCCCCAGCTGAAGTTACCCATCTCTTCAGTTATGTGTGAGAACAGCAATGGATCTTAGTTACAACCTGCTAAGATCATCAAAGACCACAGGCAGACTCTTCTTCAACTTTCTGCCTGAGGCAAAAATAGTACAACTCCGGTACCATTTGAAAATAACAAACTTTTGATTGAAGATAAACTAAATTAATGCACCACATCTCTCTAGCTACTTCCCTTGTCGAGAGCTGCAAGAGAATGACTGGGAGGTGGCAGTTAGGGGAGGAGCTATATAGACAGCTCTGCTGTGGGTGATCCTCTTGCAGCTTCCTGTTGGGAAGGAGAATATCCCACAAGTAATGGATGAATCCGTGGACTGGATACACCTTACAAGAGAAAAGTGCGTTTGCTCTGCACAGCGACATACTTAAAAATTAAAAGTAAAGGGTGACTGCCTCACTCCCCCCTTCCTTGAGACGCATCACGCAGTGCCCACCTTCCCCTCACATACACTACCCCCGGCTCCTTCCCATAAGAAACACAGCCTCACCCCCCTCCCCTGTTCTCCCATCAGTTGCATATAGGGCACTTCCGTCCCCTATATTCCAGTTCCCATTCCTGGACAATCAAAAAATTCAGATCGGCTTCAAGCCAAGGCACTCCCAAGAGATCCAACAGTCTCTCTCGGTATCCGCAAATTTCGGCCAGTCTTTCGTCAGTCTTATCCCCAAAGTCGGGGGCCTTTAGCATCTTTTCAAATAGTAATCCAGGGCCGCGAAAGCCAAGGCCCTCTGTTGGCTACACCTCCTCCAGCCATGACCGCACATGCATAGCATACCACTGGAGGGCTCGGCAGTCATCCTCCAGCGCCATCTCTGTCTGGACCAGCCCGTGTAAGGCAATCAGTTGTTCCTTCCTGGGCTGCTCTCCCAGGAAAGGCATTTGTGAATCTAGCTGGAGCCAGTAACTTTCTGTATCAGTGGGGAGGACCTTTCCAAAACAGTCCCGTTCCTGTTGGAGAGCCTTCCTCCAGAGTCGCTGACGGAAAAAGTTCCTTTCTTCCCGCTCATTCTGTGCAGAACCAGGACCGTACAGCGGGGCCAGCGCCTCCATGGTTACCGGTTACTGTGGCACTTCTCCTCTGTCAGCAGGAACCGTGTGGAAGAAGCAGATCCCACTGCTGCCATCTAATGTGACGGATACCCCGGCTACCCCAACTGGGTAGCTCCGCCAAATGGGTCCTGCTTCCTCCCTGCTGACTGCAGCTATGTAGCTGGCAAGTGACCACAGCCTGTAGCCACCCCTGATGCCCGCCAGCACCAGTACTCAGGGTCCCACCCTGTGGCAAACTCCAGCTACCCAGACTAGGTAGCTCTGCCAGAGTGTCCTTCCTTTGCTTGGAACAGGCTGCTATGTAGCCCAGGAAAGTGATTCTAGCAGGAACCCACCCAAATAACTAGACAGACTAGCATTCAGGTGAAACAAGAACTGCCTTTATTGGGACAAACACATATCTTTTATAAACACACACATCTTGATAAAACAGGGAGACAATGCCACAGTTTTCCCGCCATTGCCGCCCCTCCAGAATGACCAGCGCCTCAATAGCAAACATAGTCCCACAGAATCCCAGGACACAGTGGTGACGGTTTTGGGGTGATCCCGGGGGAGCGGCGGCACTTCCAGGGTGTCATTTGAAAGCTCTTGGTCCCCAGATGCCGCAGTACAAAAAGCGGCGTGATTAGTTATTGGGGACCGGAGATACATACAGCCCGTTGAAGTTATGGGGGTAGAGGTGTCCAAAACCCCCAGTTCCCAAAGAAGCTCCCCTCCGGTAATTCCCCCACCTCTTGTCCTCCCTAGGGGCTACTAATCCCCAAAAGAGCGGAGCTCTGGGGCACATGGCTGCTGGAGCGACCAGGGGTAAAGTTAGCGGGTGTCCTGCTGTCCTGTGGCTGACAGGGAAGTTCCAGGAGCCCGGACAGCCTGAGAGGGGTTAGGCGGGTGTCCGTGGTGAGGCGGCCGACCGGGAGTTCCAGGAGCCCAGCCAGCCTAGGAGGGTTTTCCAGGTCATAGACCAGCTCTTCTCTAAACAAGTTTGGAACACAAAACCATGCAAACAAAAGCTTCCAGAGATTGTGGGTGCTCTGAGGAGCCCAAAACCACTGAGAAACAACAGGGGTAAGGTTGTAGGGGGGTGGGGGGTAGCCTTAACTGTCTGGTATCCGTGACAGAAAGATTTCAGGTGTAGAGGATATCCCGAAGGGGAGTCTCCAGAAGCAAAACCGACCTACTGGTGTAATGAAGGTAGTCAGCCTGCGGCACTGTGGATCTAGAGGATCTAGAGGTATCTGCCAGAAGCCGCTGGAAACATCCGGTGTAGAGAAGAACTTCGCCCCAGCCAGTTTCGGAGCTATGTCTTCAAGCGTCGGCAGCACATATCTCTCTCTCTCTCTTCACCGCCTCATTCAGCCTTTTCAAGTCTACGCAGATGCGTACTTTCCCGTTTTTCTTCGCAACAGGCACAATTGGGCACACCAGTCAGTTACTTCAACAACCTCTTCAATAACTCCCATATTCTTCATACGCAGAAGTTCCTTCTCCACTTGAGGCATGAGCGAGAATGGAATTCTATGAGTGGTGGTAATGTTGTATGGGACTGCAAGGAAAAAAGGGGAAGGGTTAACTGCGCAAATAAAACCCTATTAAGCCTGTGATAAACAAGAGGAAACTCTCAACCTCTAATAGATATGTGAAAAAAGAGAATAATATGGAGTCTAAAAAGAGACCATAAGATTCAGACAACACAGGCGCTATACAGCTTAAAATAGAAAAATAAAATAAAAATAAATTTTATGCATATAACGCCAAATATAAGTGCGAGTGACATTTCTCTTTCTTAGGAATAGAAAAGGTAAAAAAGAAATGGAGAGGAGGAAATATACATAATGATCTTTTAAAAAGAGAAAGTAAGTGGATCTTTGATCTTAAGACTTTACAACCTCAAGGCCTTAATGTCGATTTCGACATTGGTTGCTTTTTAAATGACTGATCTCTAACTTTATCTATATCCACGTCTATATCAATATGAATTTTCCTGTGGTCATTTGCTGTTCCCTTTGAATTATATCATATTCATTTTTCAAAATACATTTTTTATATATTTTTTATATATATTTTTTTATAATTTTTCATATGTATAATTCTTATACTTTTTATAAGTTTTGGCAAACAGTTTGTTTAGTGTATAACGCCTTTTTGTATGTCCGATAGACCTTTGGTGCAGATTGAATGTGACCGGAGTTGTGTATTTCAACAGATATGCATATACTGGCATAAACAAGTTTCTTTGATTAAAAGTGTGATATAGTATACGCAATGGATATGTTTAACTATTGAGCTAAATGATATTTATGAATAACAATGTCCGGTAATGACCTTTCTCGCCTTTGATCATATACGCCCACTAGTAAATAACCAATAGCCTGATTGTAATGGCTATATATAGTACAATCTTAATCAACGTTGGGAGCTTGAAAAAGACCCTGCTTACGGGTTGAAACGCGTTGCTCGGCTTTGTCTGTTTTTTGTCCCTCTTCGGCCTCCGTAGGTGCAGTTTCCCAGTTACCTGTGTGTAAAGGTGTTTGCAAATATCCTTGCTGGGCTGAAGTTACTGCTTCCCGCTGTTTGGAGATTTACGCCATTGAGAGGAAATTATAGGATTGAATCACCGACCTCCGGTGTAAGTATAAGTGATAACCTTATGCTGTTGCCTTGTTTGCCGCTTTATCTGTCTTTTCGTCTCGTTCCAATTTCAACTGAAGATTGAAATCCCTCTTCAATCTGGGCTTATGTAAAGACCGCCACATCGAATTACTTCAGGAGACCGTTCACATTCATATTCCATCTTTGCTCTCTGTATTGTTACATTTGTATTGTATTTTCGGATACATTGTTGCTGTTTGTATACTACACTTTATCCCTGCGTCTGATCAGTGCTAATGTGTTTTTAAAACTTATTTATTTTACACTTGTAATAAATATATATTTTTTTATATAAATCTATTGTTGCCAGCACTTCTTGGGTTATTTGGTTTGCACCAAGTGTTGTCACTCGCACTTATATTTGGCGTTATATGCATAAAATTTATTTTTATTTTATTTTTCTATTTTAAGCTGTATAGCGCCTGTGTTGTCTGAATCTTATGGTCTCTTTTTAAGTGATACACAGCCTGGGTTGCAATTCAGTAGGCCCAATTCACCAAACATGTCTTCCGAAATCTCATTCACTCTGACAAGGCCCAAACCACAGGCTGCTTTCCTGCTCAATAGGTTGTTAACACACTGACCTCTAATTACATGTGCCCACATGGTGAATTTCCTCTGCTTGTAATCACAGCTGGCAAGAAATTTCCCCGCACAATCGATGCGGCCACCAGGACTATGAACTTTCGTTGTAACTTGCGCCAGCTGCGGCTAACGAGGCAGTTTTATGAATGCTGCAAGGGACATAACAGTGATGTATTCTCCCGTGTCAATCTTGAAGGGAACCTTGGCTCCCATTACAGTAAGGGTAACCCACCAAACTTCATCTGAACCAGACCATTCAACAACAGACCCTACAAAGGACACTTCTTGACCCTCTTGGTCACTATACACCTGCATCTCCTTAATGTATTCAGTTTTACACACCACTTCAAAATGACCCATACGGTTACACTTTCTACATCTTTTATCTTTAGCGGGGCATACGACATTCTGATCATGGGTACGGTTACACCGCTGGCAGCGAGCCTGCTTCTGGGCCTGTTGCCCCTGGTCTACCGTTCACACTGTGCCTTTCACCTGCAGCTCTCCTGAACTGCTGCACTTCATCCACAATACTCTCAGACCTTAGATAAGCTTTTGCCTTTTCACTAGTTCACTCTGGCGGGCCATCCTAATAGCCCCATTTAATATTAATTCAGCCTCCAACTGTAGCTTCAGTGAGACCTCAGCATCTGCAATTCCTTTGACTATTCCGTCTTTCTGATTTGCTCTTCTTTAGCAACACCAAACTCACTGAATACAGCTAGTTCATACAGACTGCGCACAAATGACTCCACAGATTCTCCCACACACTGAGCACGTTTGCGAAAACAAGCCCTCTCATGAAGTACATTTCTTTTGAGCACTGAGTTTGTTCATAACTATTTCAAAGTCAAAATTTTCTCCTTCTTGGAAAGTAAAGGCTTTGAACACTGGCTCCACATCTTTCCCAATAGAGTATAAAAGATAATTAACTTGCACTTCACCACTCTCCTTGTCCAGCTTGGAAGCAATCCTGAAGTGTTGAAACCACTGACGTCATGTGTGCCAAGCTGCAGGTTGAGAGAAGTCAAAAGGCTCAGGTGGGGTAAACTTTGACATCGTCATTAATCAAGAAACAGAAGCACAGGCAAGTACTTCTAAAACAATGTCATGAGATGCAGGACAGAGCATAGAAGATACGCTATTTTATTGTACAGCTTGCACAAAACATCTAAGTAACTGCGACATAGACAATAATGGCTGTAAACCACGCCCCCATCCGGTGAATCCCCTCCAAACTCTCATCACAGTACACTTAATTAAGGTCACATCTTCATGTGTATGTAGTTCTTTTATTACTAATTCAATCTGTCACCTATAATTTCAACATTTCTATAACACTGTTTTGTGAAATATATATAGATTGTAGTGTTGGTCGTTTTTAACAATAAAATTAGATACACACATTGGATATTGAATTTCCAGGATACATGGCAGGCTACGATCTCTGCATTTACCAGCAAACGCTTTTTCAGTTGTTCAGTGAGTATATTTTCTTTAGTTGTGATGGGAATCTGCTTGATGCGCTATATGTATGTTTATTACATAGGGAAAAAACATTGCTTGCCCTCTGACAGAGGACCATCTTCCCTAGGATGTTCTAATGGGGCTATTGATCAATGTGGCGCTTCAAACTGTGCTTCATATTCAGCATAGAAAAATCATACAATAACATGGGGTTTTGACACAGAAAACAACTTCTGATACAAATCATTGCTTGCTTACAAAAGACACATTGTTCTTTCTGGTCCACACTATCAACCTAGAAAACTGGTTTTCAAACCTGTCCTCAGGCCTCCCTAACGGGCCACATTTTGAGGATATATGAATTAGAGAACCGGTGAAATAATCAGCTGATTAGTAAACATGGTTATTTTACCTGCTCTCATTCAAGGTAATCCTGAAAATTTGGCCTTTTGGGGAGGCCTGAGGACAGATTTGAAAACCAGTGCCATAGATTTAGCTTCTCGAAGATTACAGTCACCAACCATACTTCACTATAGTTTATTGCATATTTAAAAGCACAAGGGGCCTGCTCTATGTAAGGGATACTGGCTACAGTAAGTCCAACCAGAGATTAGATGCCTGAACCGTTGCAGAAATAAGTAACACTTAGATGCTTTAGAGAGTACTTAATGAGGTGTCTCAAAGACTTCAGGGAAGTTTCATGATACAGTACTTTATGTGAAAGTATCTAAACAGCATATGTTGTGAAACAATGAAATACATTTTTTTTTCTTCTTAATACCAATAGTAAAATTATTTTATTTTCACTGATGGCCACAGTATGCCACACAAAGCAGGTAAAAACTTCCTAGAAGTTTTTGTTTTTGCAAGTTTTACCTTTATATATACCCATAATTTACTGTATACTTAATTTAAAATATTTTTAAAGTGCGTCTGGTAAAAGAAAGGCCACTTGCCATAAAATTACCAGGTATAATCTTAGTACGGAATACAGATTAGCAAATACTCAAAACCATTATGACCCAAACAAGTTGTAATGCTCTAAAGCCTTTAGCATAGGTGGTCTACAGAATATATAGGGCTAGTGAAGTTTTAGAAAAAAAAAATGATGCTGACCTAATAAATTAATTTCTTTCATGGTGGTGAGAATCCATGAGACATTACTCCTGGGATTCAACTCCTGGCAACTAGGACAAGAAAAATATCTCCAAAGCTCTGAGAGAACTTAATCACTCCCACGTCTCTGGTATTCTAGGGAAAATGAGGTGCAAACTAGGACTGCCACCAGGAAAAATTATTATGTAAAAAATGAAAAATGGGAGGGTTAAGTGGACTCCTACCACTATGAAATAAATGAATTTATCATCAGGTAAGCATAAATTATGTTTTCTTTCAAAATGTGGTGAGAGTCCACAAGCCATTACTTCTGGGAACTAATACCCAAGCTGTAGAGTCCCCATATTATTGGGCGGGACAAACATCTTTTAAAGCAGGCACCTAATAACCAGACCTGCTGCCTTAAGGACTTTCCAACCAAACACAACGTGATAGGAAAGTATGTTGCTACCTTGGAAATTTATTCAATATAATCCTCATTCTTGAAAACCCAAGAAGAAGAAACTGATATAAAAAAAGGGCAATAATGTGTTTTGTAAAATACTATTGCGCCTCCATGTAAACCTTCATAATCAGGAGATTTAGCAAAGAAACTGACGAGTCCCTCTGAATTTTACGCGGACCAAGGAACAAACCTAAATTATTGCTAAAGAACTACATGTTACCCCTCAATGATGGATATAAGCTACAGCTGTAACATTGTCTGAATTAAAAATCTGTTTCTCCTTTCAGAAGAGCTCTGAAGGGACCTAAAAGTTGCAAGAAAATTATTGGTAACCTTGCCTCCTAAGAAAACCAAACTCACTACACTCTCCTTGACCTCCAGACCTCAATCCTAGAGAATGGTGTCTGCAGACATTTTCCATGTTGAGTGAATAAAGGATGCCCCCAGAAAAATAGTTTGGAAAGCTATCCCGTGGAACAGATTGCTTCACTGAAGAGTCCCATAGGATTCTATGAGATAGTTGAGTGAAAATTTTGTACCATTGAAGCATGCAAAGTTGTAAATGTCTTCTATGAAACAGTGCAAAAGAAATAACATCTAATGCTGCAATCATCAGACCTTAACACTTGCATACATTAAGCTATAGATGGGCTGGAAATGTAGTATAGTTATGAGAAAACTGACTAACTTTGATCCCTGATCCGCTAGAGAAAGCTGAGCCTATAATGACTGCTGTGAAGAAAACAACAAAATAATGTTAGTATGAAATAAAGATAAATGAAAAATTGAAGCCTGAAGAAATATGTTTTCCAGGTATAGCGCCACTAAAATACATTATTACGTATTACAGGCAAGAGAGCTCCTAGAGCCTTCGTAAAAATTCTGGGAGCTGTAGATAGACCAAATGGAAGATCGTCCAGTAAGGCAAATCTTACAAGCTGGAGAAGGTCCAGGGATTAGAAGGAAGACATACTTAAACTTACACATTGACATAAATTGACCATGTTAAACAAGGAGTAGTATTGTCCAGATTGTTACTACTCTGATAATTTTGATTAAAGTCATTAGTAACAGAGTTTTACATCATTCCCAAGAAAGAGGGAATATACTGACAAAGGATGGAATAAAAATTATCTTGTTCCAAAAGTTAAACTACAGCTAATTAAATTCAGAATGTCTTTTGGAACGTGAGACAGAAAACACCTTCCTCGAAAAGGCTTTGTTTTGAAACTTTTCAGAAATCCTGGGAAACTATGTTTAGAACCCAGAGATCTTGAATAGACTGCCGTAAGCCTTCTAAAAAGGTGTAAAATGTACCCTTACTAGAAAAAAAAACTGGATTGGGGCCATACCTTCAAGCTGATTTGAAAGAGGAAGAAGACTCACAGAATGCTTGGCCTTGTCCCAACTAATTACATTTCCAGGAAGATCTGGAAGATTGAGGTCATTGTAAAGATTAGGAAGATATTTGGTTCCTAGATTGTCAAAAAGAATGAAAAAAAAAAAGACTATTTGTTCTATTTTATCTCTTAGACTTCTTGTCCTGAGGAAGAAAAGTTAATTTTCCTCCAGACACAGTGGATATCATAATGTCAAGACTAGGTCCAAATAAAGTCTACGTTCTTGAAAAGCATAGATAAAAATCTTTAGACAACCTTTTTTTTGACAATGACAAATCACAAATCCCTCCTGGTCAACACTGCTAAAGTCATATACTTAGCATAAAATTGAATTATATCAAAAATTGGGCCATAAATAAGTGCATTAATCAACTTCAGAAGTTTCAAACAATTTTGAAAATCTTTATCCACAAAGTTTTCTTAAATTTGCTCAGACAAACTGTCACACCAAAGAGCAGAAACAACTGCTTGCTGAAAAAGGCCTTTCAAAGAAAAGGTTACATATCCATATGGTTCCTCAAATATGTACTATCCTCTAAGAGAATAGTGGTGTGTTTGGCTAAAGTGAATAGCGCTATACAACCCTGGAAATGTTTTCCAAATCTCTACATTAGAAGACGGTAAAGGAAGCATCATATTAAATTTAGAGGACAGATTAAATGAGAAGACCAGGCTTGGTCTCCACTCTGAAATTTTTAATAAGAGCCTCAGGGACAGGAAAAAAAAACTCTTGTGACTTAGCAGAAGGTTTAAATATAAAATCCAGTTGTTTGGAAGGTTTTTCGCAGATGATTAAGGGTTCTAGACACCTAAAAGTACACAAAACCACTTTAAACAAAGCCAACATGAAAGAGGTAGATATTGTGCACTGATTAGTAAAAAAAAACCTCCTGATCATTATAAAAACTAACCTTTAGAAAACAGCCTAAGGTGTCTCAGTCTGAAATCTATAAGGGCATCATAAGGTGATCTCTGATGATGCAGAATAACCTGATAATGTAACATTATGATGACTTTCAGACATAACTTTTGCACATACTTGCAGGATGCATAGCTACCACAACTAAAGATTGCACAAACCTATAGATCTTGGAGCAAAATCTGAAGCACTCCCTTGTATTGAGGAAACAGAGGCAGGGCAGATTTCTTTAGAGCCAAGAGCAGCATTAGACTGTTAGATGCCTTATGAGATAATTGGAAAGCTGAACTAGTAATAATCCTGCAAAAACAGAATTTATGTTTACCTGATAAATTACTTTCTCCAACGGTGTGTCCGGTCCACGGCGTCATCCTTACTTGTGGGATATTCTCCTCCCCAACAGGAAATGGCAAAGAGCCCAGCAAAGCTGGTCACATGATCCCTCCTAGGCTCCGCCTTCCCCAGTCATTCGACCGACGTAAAGGAGGAATATTTGCATAGGAGAAATCATATGATACCGTGGTGACTGTAGTTAAAGAAAATAAATTATCAGACCTGATTAAAAAACCAGGGCGGGCCGTGGACCGGACACACCGTTGGAGAAAGTAATTTATCAGGTAAACATAAATTCTGTTTTCTCCAACATAGGTGTGTCCGGTCCACGGCGTCATCCTTACTTGTGGGAACCAATACCAAAGCTTTAGGACACGGATGAAGGGAGGGAGCAAATCAGGTCACCTAGATGGAAGGCACCACGGCTTGCAAAACCTTTCTCCCAAAAATAGCCTCAGAAGAAGCAAAAGTATCAAATTTGTAAAATTTAGTAAAAGTGTGCAGTGAAGACCAAGTCGCTGCCTTACATATCTGATCCACAGAAGCCTCGTTCTTGAAGGCCCATGTGGAAGCCACAGCCCTAGTGGAATGAGCTGTGATTCTTTCAGGAGGCTGCCGTCCGGCAGTCTCGTAAGCCAATCTGATGATGCTTTTAAGCCAAAAAGAGAGAGAGGTAGAAGTTGCTTTTTGACCTCTCCTTTTACCAGAATAAACAACAAACAAGGAAGATGTTTGTCTAAAATCCTTTGTAGCATCTAAATAGAATTTTAGAGCACGAACTACGTCCAAATTGTGCAACAAACGTTCCTTCTTTGAAACTGGATTCGGACACAAAGAAGGCACGACTATCTCCTGGTTAATGTTTTTGTTAGAAACAACTTTCGGAAGAAAACCAGGTTTAGTACGCAAAACCACCTTATCTGCATGGAACACCAGATAAGGAGGAGAACACTGCAGAGCAGATAATTCTGAAACTCTTCTAGCAGAAGAAATTGCAATCAAAAACAAAACTTTCCAAGATAATAACTTAATATCAACGGAATGTAAGGGTTCAAACGGAACCCCCTGAAGAACTGAAAGAACTAAATTGAGACTCCAAGGAGGAGTCAAAGGTTTGTAAACAGGCTTGATTCTAACCAGAGCCTGAACAAAGGCTTGAACATCTGGCACAGCTGCCAGCTTTTTGTGAAGTAACACAGACAAGGCAGAAATCTGTCCCTTCAAAGAACTTGCAGATAATCCTTTCTCCAAACCTTCTTGAAGAAAGGATAGAATCTTAGGAATTTTTATCTTGTCCCAAGGGAATCCTTTAGATTCACACCAACAGATATATTTTTTCCATATTTTGTGGTAGATTTTTCTAGTCACAGGCTTTCTGGCCTGAACAAGAGTATCAATGACAGAATCTGAGAACCCTCGCTTTGATAAGATCAAGCGTTCAATCTCCAAGCAGTCAGTTGGAGTGAGACCAGATTCGGATGTTCGAACGGACCTTGAACAAGAAGGTCCCGTCTCAAAGGTAGCTTCCATGGTGGAGCCGATGACATATTCACCAGGTCTGCATACCAAGTCCTGCGTGGCCACGCAGGAGCTATCAAGATCACCGATGCCCTCTCCTGATTGATCCTGGCTACCAGCCTGGGGATGAGAGGAAACGGCGGGAATACATAAGCTAGTTTGAAGGTCCAAGGTGCTACTAGTGCATCTACTAGAGTCGCCTTGGGATCCCTGGATCTGGACCCGTAGCAAGGAACCTTGAAGTTCTGACGAGAGGCCATCAGATCCATGTCTGGAATGCCCCACAACTGAGTGATTTGGGCAAAGATTTCCGGATGGAGTTCCCACTCCCCCGGATGAAATGTCTGACGACTCAGAAAATCCGCTTCCCAATTTTCCACTCCTGGGATGTGGATTGCAGACAAGTGGCAGGAGTGAGTCTCCGCCCATTGAATGATTTTGGTCACTTCTTCCATCGCCAGGGAACTCCTTGTTCCCCCCTGATGGTTGATGTACGCAACAGTCGTCATGTTGTCTGATTGAAACCGTATGAATTTGGCCTTTGCTAGTTGAGGCCAAGCCTTGAGACAAAACGAAATGGATGGCGCTGGTCTTGCAGAATGTTAAGTTTCTGATAATAGATAGAAATGGACTTGATGTGCAAGTTAAAATCTGTTGCAATAATGTGCAATATACTCACTCCTTAAGTAACGTGAGTCCTGCTTCTATGGTATATCCCTCTGTAATATGTCCCTCTCCAAAGGCAACAACAGGGAGGTTTTCAACAAAGGGCTGGAAAAGGATTGGAACCTCATCAGCAGTAAAATGAAACTTTAAATTGAAGAAACAAGTAGTAACTTACTTATCCAAAATAGCAAGTCCGGCTCGTCACAGCGAAATGATTGCCAAGTAGTGAGATAAAAAATGTTTTATTGTAGCTCTACGCGTTTCAACGCTTAAGCGTCTTTTTCAAGAGCAATAAAAGACAATAAAAACAAGTAACAGTTTGTCTTAGATGAATTCGCGCAAAAGGAACTATGTCCATTGCCGCTACCATCAAACCTATTACTTCCATGCACTGCGCTATGGAAGGAAGAGGAACAGAATGAAGTATTAGACAAGAGTTTAGAAGTTTTGATTTTCTGGCCTCTGTCAGAAAAATCCTCATTTCTAAGGAGTCTATTATTGTTCCCAAGAAGGGAACCCTTGTTGACGGAGATAGAGAACTTTTTTCTACGTTCACTTTCCACCCGTGAGATCTGAGAAAGGCCAGGACAATGTCCGTGTGAGCCTTTGCTTGTGGAAGGGACGACGCTTGAATCAGAATGTCGTCCAAGTAAGGTACTACTGCAATGCCCCTTGGTCTTAGCACCGCTAGAAGGGACCCTAGTACCTTTGTGAAAATTCTTGGAGCAGTGGCTAATCCGAACGGAAGTGCCACAAACTGGTAATGCTTGTCCAGAAATGCGAACCTTAGGAACCGATGATGTTCCTTGTGGATAGGAATATGTAGATACGCATCCTTTAAATCCACCGTGGTCATGAATTGACCTTCCTGGAATGGAAGGAAGAATTGTTCGAATGGTTTCCATTTTGAACGATGGAACCTTGAGAAACTTGTTTAGGATCTTGAGATCTAAGATTGGTCTGAATGTTCCCTCTTTTTTGGGAACTACAAACAGATTGGAGTAGAACCCCATCCCTTGTTCTCCTAATGGAACAGGATGAATCACTCCCATTTTTAACAGGTCTTCTACACAATGTAAGAATGCCTGTTTTTTTATGTGGTCTGAAGACAATTGAGACCTGTGGAACCTCCCCCTTGGGGGAAGCCCCTTGAATTCCAGAAGATAACCTTGGGAGACTATTTCTAGCGCCCAAGGATCCAGAACATCTCTTGCCCAAGCCTGAGCGAAGAGAGAGAGTCTGCCCCCCACCAGATCCGGTCCCGGATCGGGGCCCAACATCTCATGCTGTCTTGGTAGCAGTGGCAGGTTTCTTGGCCTGCTTACCTTTGTTCCAGCCTTGCATTGGCCTCCAGGCTGGCTTGGCTTGAGAAGTATTACCCTCTTGCTTAGAGGACGTAGCACTTGGGGCTGGTCCGTTTCTGCGAAAGGGACGAAAATTAGGTTTATTTTTGGCCTTGAAAGACCTATCCTGAGGAAGGGCGTGGCCCTTACCCCCAGTGATATCAGAAATAATCTCTTTCAAGTCAGGGCCAAACAGCGTTTTCCCCTTGAAAGGAATGTTAAGCAATTTGTTCTTGGAAGACGCATCCGCTGACCAAGATTTTAGCCAAAGCGCTCTGCGCGCCACAATAGCAAACCCAGAATTTTTCGCCGCCAATCTAGCCAATTGCAAAGTGGCGTCTAGGGTGAAAGAGTTAGCCAATTTGAGAGCATGAATTCTGTCCAAAATCTCCTCATAAGAAGAATCTTTATTGAGCGCCTTTTCTAGTTCATCGAACCAGAAACACGCTGCTGTAGTGACAGGAACAATGCATGAAATTGGTTGTAGAAGGTAACCTTGCTGAACAAACATCTTTTTAAGCAAACCCTCTAATTTTTTATCCATAGGATCTTTGAAAGCACAACTATCTTCTATGGGTATAGTGGTGCGTTTGTTTAGAGTAGAAACCGCCCCCTCGACCTTGGGGACTGTCTGCCATAAGTCCTTTCTGGGGTCGACCATAGGAAACAATTTCTTAAATATAGGGGGAGGGACGAAAGGTATGCCGGGCCTTTCCCATTCTTTGTTTACAATGTCCGCCACCCGCTTGGGTATAGGAAAAGCTTCGGGGGGCCCCGGGACCTCTAGGAACTTGTCCATTTTACATAATTTCTCTGGAATGACCAAATTCTCACAATCATCCAGAGTAGATAACACCTCCTTAAGCAGGGCGCGGAGATGTTCCAATTTAAATTTGAATGTAATTACATCAGGTTAAGCTTGTTGAGAAATTTTCCCTGAATCTGAAATTTCTCCCTCAGACAAAACCTCCCTGGCCCCCTCAGACTGGTGTAGGGGCACTTCAGAACCAATATCATCAGCGTCCTCATGCTCTTCAGTATTTTCTAAAACAGAGCAGTCGCGCTTTCGCTGATAAGTGGGCATTTTGGCTAAAATGTTTTTGATAGAATTATCCATTACAGCCGTTAATTGTTGCATAGTAAGGAGTATTGGCGCACTAGATGTACTAGGGGCCTCCTGTGTGGGCAAGACTGGTGTAGACGAAGGAGGGGATGATGCAGTACCATGCTTACTCCCCTCACTTGAGGAATCATCTTGGGCATCATTTTCTCTAAATTTTGTGTCACATAAATCACATCTATTTAAATGAGAAGGAACCTTGGCTTCCCCACATACAGAACACAGTCTATCTGGTAGTTCAGACATGTTAAACAGGCATAAACTTGATAACAAAGTACAAAAAACGTTTTAAAATAAAACCGTTACTGTCACTTTAAATTTTAAACTGAACACACTTTATTACTGCAAATGTGAAAAAGTATGAAGGAATTGTTCAAAATTCACCAAAATTTCACCACAGTGTCTTAAAGCCTTAAAAGTATTGCACACCAAATTTGAAAGCTTTAACTCTTAAAATAACGGAACCGGAGCCGTTTTTATATTTAACCCCTTTACAGTCCCTGGTATCTGCTTTGCTGAGACCCAACCAAGCCCAAAGGGGAATACGATACCAAATGACGCCTTCAGAAAGTCTTTTCTATGTATCAGAGCTCCTCACACATGCATCTGCATGTCATGCTTCCCAAAAACAAGTGCGCAATAGAGGCGCGAAAATGAGGCTCTGCCTATGATTAGGGAAAGCCCCTAGAAAATAAGGTGTCCAATACAGTGCCTGCCGGTTATTTTAGCTAATTCCCAAGAATAAAATAATTCCTCAAAGCTATGAAGTATTAAAATATGCTTATATATCAATCGTTTTAGCCCAGAAAATGTCTACAGTCTTAAAAGCCCTTGTGAAGCCCTTTTTTTCTTATGTAATAAAAATGGCTTACCGGATCCCATAGGGAAAATGACAGCTTCCAGCATTACATCGTCTTGTTAGAAATGTGTCATACCTCAAGCAGCAAAAGTCTGCTCACTGTTTCCCCCAACTGAAGTTAATTCCTCTCAACAGTCCTGTGTGGAAACAGCCATCGATTTTAGTAACGGTTGCTAAAATCATTTTCCTCTTACAAACAGAAATCTTCATCTCTTTTCTGTTTCAGAGTAAATAGTACATACCAGCACTATTTTAAAATAACAAACTCTTGATTGAATAATAAAAACTACAGTTAAATACCAAAAAACTCTAAGCCATCTCCGTGGAGATGTTGCCTGTACAACGGCAAAGAGAATGACTGGGGAAGGCGGAGCCTAGGAGGGATCATGTGACCAGCTTTGCTGGGCTCTTTGCCATTTCCTGTTGGGGAGGAGAATATCCCACAAGTAAGGATGACGCCGTGGACCGGACACACCTATGTTGGAGAAATAGAATATAAAATTGTTATCAGTAGATCTACCCTCCAAAAGATAATGTAAGGTAGTGGGGGCAAACCAGTATACTCCATGAAAGAATACACAAACAGAAAAATATAATAAATGAACAATGGACAATGGGGTAAGGGACCACCTGAAAATCCTCCTGAGGTTTGCCTATGTAGCTCAACGAGGCAGTGCCTAATGTAATAAATAATGATATTGTATAAAAAGAAGAAAAAGAAACATTATATGGCACACTTACAACTATATGTGAGGTGGTCACTAGCAAGTGTAGCAATGGGTAGGGTTAGAAAAGAACTATAAAACATAACATTTATTACATTTAATTAAAAAAAAAAAAAAAAAAGGACTAATTGTTCCACTTAAAAGGGTGATAAAATGGTTAATTTATGTAACAGCTGCCTTCCTGTGTGTCCTCTACAATTACACTGAATAAGTGAAAAACCGCTACTCAGCAATCAGATGTGTTGTTGGTGTTACCGCGCTAAAACCCCCCACAAACAATTAAAGCGGTCTAAAAAAAGGGATTCCTCATAATATATAGTAGTCCGGCTGGTGTGCTTTAGGTAGTATATCTGGGGACCACTCCAATGTCTCCAAGCGATATTGGGACAGAGGAATGGTTTGGATGACCTGAGATGGATTGAACAGCATCCTGGACCAATTGATAGTGAGACCATAACAAAATAAGGGATGTACAAAACATGACCATAATGGAATGGAGGGGTTTGCCTGTATTCTGTGTATTAAATGTACCAATTTCCATGTTATTGTCTTACGACACTGCAAAATACCTTGATTGACTATTGTGAGCCAGGACCAATGAACGTTAAAGTGAGGTCAAGGAGGCCAGTAGGAATTGGGATAAGGAGAAGCCTAAATACATTAGTGAAGATTCTGGCTAGTACTTTTTTAAGAAAAAAATAGAATTTATGTTTACCTGATAAATTTCTTTCTCCTACGGTGTATCCGGTCCACGGCTTCATCCTTACTTGTGGGATATTCTCAATCCCTACAGGAAGTGGCAAAGAGAGCACACAGCAAAGCTGTCCATATAGCTCCCCTCAGGCTCCGCCCCCCCCCAGTCATTCGACCGACGGTTAGGAGAAAAAGGAGAACCATAGGGTGCAGTGGTGACTGTAGTTTACAAAAAAATAAATTTAAATCTGACCAAAATGCCAGGGCGGGCCGTGGACCGGATACACCGTAGGAGAAAGAAATTTATCAGGTAAACATAAATTCTGTTTTCTCCTACATTGGTGTATCCGGTCCACGGCTTCATCCTTACTTGTGGGAACCAATACCAAAGCTTTAGGACACGGATGAAGGGAGGGAACAAGTTAGGTAACCTAAACGGAAGGCACCACTGCTTGCAAAATCTTTCTCCCAAAAATAGCCTCCGAAGAAGCAAAAGTATCGAATTTGTAAAATTTGGCAAACGTATGCAGTGAAGACCAAGTCGCTGCCTTACAAATCTGTTCAACAGAAGCCTCATTCTTGAAAGCCCACGTGGAAGCCACAGCTCTAGTAGAGTGAGCTGTAATTCATTCAGGAGGCTGCCTTCCAGCAGTCTCATAAGCCAACCGGATGATGCTTTTTAGCCAGAAAGACAGAGAGGTCGCAGTCGCCTTTTGACCTCTCCTCTTGCCAGAATGAACGACAAACAAGGACGATGTTTGTCTGAAGTCTTTAGTTGCTTTTAGATAAAACTTTAAAGCACGAACCACATCAAGATTGTGTAACAGACGTTCCTTGTTAGAAACTGGATTAGGACACAGAGAAGGAACAACTATTTCCTGGTTGATATAATTATTGGAAACCACTTTTGGAAGAAAACCAGGTTTGGTACGTAAAACGACCTTATCTGTATGAAACACCAGATAGGGTGAATTACACTGCAAAGCAGACAATTCAGAAACTCTTCTAGCAGAAGAAATAGCTACTAAAAACAAAACTTTCCAAGATAGTAACTTAATATTGGAATGTAGAGGTTCAAACGGAACCCCTTGAAGAACTGAAAGAACTAAATTTAGACTCCATGGAGGAGCCACAGGTCTGTAGACAGACTTGATTCTGACTAAAGCCTGTACAAACACCTGAATATCTGGCATGGCTGTCAGACGCTTGTGTAACAAAACAGACAGAGCAGATATTTGTCCTTTTAAGGAACTAGCTGATAGACCTTTCTCCAATCCTTCTTGGAGAAAAGATAGTATCCTTGGAATCCTAATCTTACTTCATGAGTAACCCTTGGATTCGCACCAGCAAAGATATTTCCGCCATATCTTATGGTAAATTTTCCTGGTGACAGGCTTTCTAGCCTGGATCAGAGTATCTATAACTGATTCCGAAAACCCACGCTTAGCTAGAATCAAGCGTTCAATCTCCAAGCAGTCAGTTGCAGAGAAACTAGGTTTGGATGTTCGAATGGACCTTGAATTAGAAGGTCCTGTCTCAAATGCAGCTTCCATGGTGGAATCGATGACATATTCACCAGGTCTGCATACCAAGTCCTGCGTGGCCACGCAGGAGCTATCAGAATTACCGAAGCCTTCTCCTGTTTGATCCTGGCTACTAGCCGGGGGAGAAGGGGAAACGGTGGAAAGACATAAACTAGATTGAACGACCAAGGCGCAACTAAGGCATCTACCAATGTTGCCTTGGGATCCCTGGACCTGTAACGTGGAACTTTGACGTTCTGATGTGACGCCATCAGATCCAGATCTGGAATGCCCCATAGCTGGGTCAGCTGAGCAAAAACCTCCGGGTGGAGTTCCCACTCCCCCGGATGGAAAGTCTGACGACTCAGATAATCCGCTTCCCAGTTGTCCACTCCTGGGATGTGAATTGCTGATAGATGGCAGGAGTGATCCTCTGCCCATTTGATGATCTTGGATACCTCCCTCATTGCCAGGGAACTCTTTGTTCTCCCCTGATGATTGATGTAAGCTACAGTCGTCATGTTGTCTGACTGAAATCTGATGAATTTGGCCTCCGCTAGTTGAGGCCATGTCTGGAGCGCATTGAATATCGCTCTCAATTCCAAAATGTTTATCGGGAGAAGAGATTCTTCCCAATACCATAGACCCTGAGCCTTCAGGGACTCCCAGACCGCTCCCCAGCCTAAGAGGCTGGCGTCGGTCGTGACAATGATCCACTCTGGTCTTCGGAAACTCATTCCCTGAGACAACCACCAGAGGAGTGAGTATCTGGTTTTCTGGTCCATCTGAATCTGGGGAGACAAATCTGCATAATCCCCATTCCATTGTTTGAGCATGCACAGTTGCAATGGTCTTAAATGAATTTGAGCAAAAGGAACCACGTCCATTGCCGCAACCATTAGTCCTATTACCTCCATGCACTGAGCTATGGAGGGTAGAGGAATGGATTGAAGAACTCGACAAGTGTTCAAAAGTTTTAATTTCCTGACCTCCGTCAGAAAGATTTTCATTTCTACCGAGTCTATTATTGTTCCCAGGAAGGGAACCCTTGTGAACGGGGACAGAGAACTTTTTTCTATGTTCACCTTCCACCCGTGAGACCTTAGAAAGGCTAGAACAATGTCCGTATGAGCCCTTGCTTTGTGAAGGAATTTGTTTAGGATCTTTAAGTCCAGAATTGGCCTGAAAGTTCCTTCCTTTTTGGAAACTACAAACAGGTTTGAGTAAAATCCCAGTCCTTGTTCTGCTGTTGGGACTGGGTGTATCACTCCCATTTTTAAAAGGTCTTCTACGCAATGTAAGAATGCCTGTCTCTTTATCTGGTCTAAAGGTAAGCGAGACATGTCGAACCTTCCCCTTGGAGGAAGGTCCTTGAATTCTAGAAGATACCCCTGAGGGACAATTTCTAGTGCCCAGGGGTCCGGAACATCTCTTGCCCAGGCCTGAGCAAAGAGAGAAGTCTGCCCCCTACTAGATCCGGTCCCGGATCGGGGGCTACCCCTTCATGCTGTCTTGGTAGCAGCAGCAGGCTCTTTGGCCTGTTTACCCTTGTTCCAGCCTTGCAATGGTTTCCATGCTGGTTTGGGCTGGGGTGCGTTACCCTCTTGCCTAGTGGCTGTAGAGGTAGAAGCCAGTCCGTTCCTGAAATTGCGAAAGGAACGAAAATTAGACTTATTTTTAGCTTTGAAAGGTCTATCCTGTGGAAGGGCATGGCCCTTTCCCCCAGTGATATCTGAAATAATTTCTTTCAACTCTGGCCCGAATAGGGTCTTACCCTTGAAAGGAATATTAAGCAATTTTGTTTTGGACGACACATCCGCCGACCACGATTTTAGCCAAAGCGCTCTGCGCGCTACTATTGCGAAACCAGAATTTTTCGCCGCTAATTTAGCTAACTGAAAAGCGGCATCTGTAATGAAAGAATTAGCCAACTTCAGGGCGTGAATTCTATCCATGACTTCATCATAAGAAGTCTCCTTCTGGAGCGAGTTTTCTAATTCCTCAAACCAAAAAGCAGCTGCAGTGGTTACAATAATGCAAGAAATTGGTTGAAGAAGAAAACCTTGTTGAACAAAAATTTTCTTAAGTAAACCTTCTAATTTTTTATCCATAGGATCTTTGTAAGCGCAACGGTCTTCTATTGGTATAGTCGCTTAGCTAGCATTGAAACTGCCCCCTCTACCTTAGGGACCGTCTGCCACGCGTCCCTTCTGGGGTCAACAATGGGGAACATTTTCTTAAATATAGGAGGGGGAACAAAGGGTACACCTGGCTTCTCCCACTCCTTATTCACTATATCCGCCACCCTCTTAGGTTTCGGAAACGCATCAGTGTGTACTGGGACCTCTAAGAATTTATCCATTTTACACAATTTTTCTGGGACCACCAAAGGGTCACAATCATCAAGCGTAGCTAGGACCTCCTTAAGTAGGGCGCGGAGGTGATCTAGCTTAAATTTAAATGCTATGGAATCAGGCTCTGCCTGCTGAGAAACTTTTCCTGTGTCAGAAATTTCTCCCTCAGACAGGCCCTCCCTCACCACCAAGTCAGATTGATGTGAGGGCACTACAGATAAATTATCCTCTGCGCCTGCTTGCTCATTTTCTGTATTTAAAACTGAGCAATCACGCTTCCTAGGAAAAGCTGGCAGTTTGGATAAAAATGCTGCGAAAGAATTATCCATTACTGCTGCTAACTGTTGCATAGTAATAGCAATTGGTGCGCTAGATGTACTGGGCATCGCTTGCGCGGGCATAGCTGGTGTTGACACAGGAGGAGAGGATAGTGAACTATCCTCACTACCTTCAGCTAAAGAATCATCTTGGGCTATATCTTTAAGCGTGATTGTACGGTCCTTAAGCTGTTTGGACGCTATGGCACACTTCAAACATAAATTTAATGGGGGAACCACCTTGGCCTTTGAACATACAGAACATAGGTTATCTGAAGGGTCAGACATGTTTGACAGACTTAAACAGATCTTCAATGCAATAAAAATTATTTTTGACAAAACCGTTACTGTGTCTTCAAATAATAAAAGTGCACACTTTATTACTGAAACATCAAAAACTCATCAAATAAACATCCGATTTTAATGAAATTGTCACCACAGTGTCTTAATGCTTTGAAAAGATTGCACACAAATTTTCAGATCAATTAACCCCTTAATGCCCAAACCGGAGCTAATAATAGCAATTAACCGGTTAAACACACTACAGTACTATGCCACAGCTTCCACTGTGGCCTTTACCTTCCTTAGGGATTATTTTATTAGGAAATAAGCCTCTCTGGAGTCTTTTCTGATGCCTCTGGACTCCCCACGTGAAGCTGCATGATCTGCCTAAGCAAAACAACTGCGCAATTGAAACGCGAAAATGAGGCCTCCTCCCTCTCCATTCCAGAGTGGAGGGGCCTTTCTGACTAGATTAGGTGTCCAAATAAGTGTCAGGCGCAAATTAAACCCCAAAAGTGTTTTAAAGTCTGAAAAAACACCTTAATTATAGTGAAAAACATGCTAAAAAGCAATCGATTAAGCCCACAAAAGTGTCAACCAGCATAGAGCCCTTAACATAAGCCATAATTTTATACAGAGTCTAAGAAAAATGGCTTACCTATCCCAGAGGGGATTGTTGACAGTCTTCTAGCATAAAATGACTGATCAAACCTGAAGCAGTTAAGCCTGCAAACTGTTCCCCCCAACTAAAGTTCTCTGGTTTCAACAGTCCTGCGTGGGAACAGCAATGGATTTTAGTTACTGGTGCTAAAATCATATTCCTCTCGGCAGAAATCTTCATCACTTTCTGCTGCAGAGTAAATAGTACAAGCCGGCACTATTTTAAAATAACAAACTCTTGATAGAAGAATAAAAAACTACAACTAAACACCACATACTCTTTACCACCCCCGTGGAGATGCTACTAGTTAGAGCGGCAAAGAGAATGACTGGGGGGCGGAGCCTGAGGGGAGCTATATGGACAGCTTTGCTGTGTGCTCTCTTTGCCACTTCCTGTAGGGATTGAGAATATCCCACAAGTAAGGATGAAGCCGTGGACCGGATACACCAATGTAGGAGAAAATAATCAGTAAAGTTTTACAAATAAGAAAACAGTCATGCATATTTTAACAAATTCTCTACTCTCTTTTACTTAAATTAAGGCTGTTTGTACATGGTTTGGTGTCTAGAAACAGAAGATGTCAACACTACAGACAAAAAATCACTTTCAGAAAATATATATTTTTATTGAGGATACAAATCCGAAATAATCAACAGATGGAGCATGGGTATTGATATGCAATTGTTGATTATAATAGGATATAACATTATAGCTGCAATTCAATATTAAATAAAAGAGGCATCAACATCATTTTAACATTGAGGCTAATAAATGAGTTATGTGAGACCAAACAAACAAGACTTATGTATTCTTGTAAAACACATGGTGACATCAAGATAAAACAGTGCTGTAGGTCCCTCCAGGAACGAGTGACGTATCTTAGTGCAGATTACTTTAGCTAGGTGAACAGAGCGCTCCCTAGAACAGTTCTTGGGTACATTTCTTCATTCTTTTACGGTCTTCTTAAGCCTCTCGCTAAAACATATGCAGATGCTCCTCTGTCATTAATCGCAGTATGGCTGGCTTTGGAGGAAAGGGAGATACTACCCACCTCTTCTAAGCATGCTCTGTGTTAAAAAAAAAGTGGAAAAAATGTGTTTATTAATGAGAATCCCACTGCAGACATATTTCATATGTTAGATGCAAATTAACTCCCTCTAAAGGACTCATCTAGCTTGCTGCCTATCAAGTCTGTGAAACTCCCAGATATGTTATCTATGACTAAAGTCTATTACCATCAACAGTCACGACTAAGTTAGGCCATATTATCGCAACTCGCTAGCAGATAGGCACCTTTGAGGATCATATATGCTCCAGTCTGGGAATATTTAATTACTGGTAAACAAATTCCTTTTTCCTAAAACCTTTCTATTGATGATTAAATCTCATGAAAAACTACTGACTATGGGTTAAACAAGCTATGTGTGTTGATGACAACAGCCATGTTTCACGTATTTTACTTTTGCCAGTTGTTACTTTAGTGATGGGGCTAATTCCACACAATGGCATATAGAAATATTTTACAACTATAATTTATTAAATCTAAATGTCCGGAAATATTTTAAAATAAAACTACATCATTAATTATTACATGCTTGATTTATGATTTTTGAAAATACTGTTCTTGTTTAATATAGAATATTGTTGCGAGGCATTTACAGACTGGGCTCCATTTATGAAGCTTGGAGCGAGCCTGCAGCCGAGAGTTAAAGGGACATGAAAACCTGATTCAGATACAGCATACAATTTTAAACAACTTTCCTATTTAAGTCTATTATCAAGATTTCTTCATTTTCTTTTTAACCTTAGTTGAAAACTTCTATTATAAAATTTGCTTTGCTGTTCTGGTATCCATTGTTGAAGTGTAGGCACAAGATCAGTAAAGCAGTACTGGGAGCTAGCTGAACATATCTGGTGAGCCAATGACAAGAGGCATATATGTGCACTCAGCCAGCATTGCTACGCCTGAGCCTACCTAGGAATGCCTTTCAACAAAGGATACTAAGAAAACAAAGCACATTTAATAAGAGAAAATTGGATAATTGTGCAAAAGGAGACTACTGCTAGTATATAACATATATACACTTTTGAGTACAAAAAATAAAACAGTTACAAGTAGGATCAAATAATTATTGGACTGTGTTGACCCTTTCCGGTCCTATGTCGGAATATATCCGACAAAGGGTTTTACCACTTGCGCTCCAATGTTGGATATATTCCGACATGTTTCCTTTAGGGTGCCCGAAGTTCCCAGTGACAGGTGGAGCTAAATCAGCGGCTCCAGTGAGAATCCCAGCCAAATAGGGTTGAGAAGGGGCAAGCTCCGGTTCCTTTCCCGCATGCTTGGTTCCCCCAATGAGGCTGACTCCCCGGAGGGTGATCTCCTGTCCATGTGCGCTCCTACGGAGTCTGCTGCGGTGCTGGTCTGTACATGCAACTTGGGTTGATCCACTTGTCCCCCAGCTTCCTGAAGCGGTCCCGGTGTCTGCGGGCGTCCATATATTACCAGTGATCGGTGCACAGCACCACAACTAGGCTAAATGTGGCGCTGTGCACTGATCACTAGTACGAGACGCCCGCATGCAGCGGAACCGCTGCAGGAAGCCGGGGGGCAAGCGGAACAACACAAGTTGCATGTACAACTGAGCTAGGAGGGCTAGGGCCAGGCAGATGGTATTAAAATAAAGACCAGCTGGCGCACTTATAAAAAACATTATAGGACCCGAAAGGGTTTTTAATACATTAATGAAGAAACGTATTACCAAATTCTCTGTCTGCAACTGGTTAAATACTGAAATAAACATAAATAAAAAACATGAGGTCTGTGCACTAAGAACCCTAAAAAACATCCTGGTGAATATTTACACACACACACATAAATTTAGTTAATATATCCATAGAAATGTAACTTTTTTATGAAAAATATATTCCATAGAAAATAAAGGAAGTACAAGTTTATGAATAAACACTGACGCACACCTTGCACAATTGCAGTATGTTACATACAGACGTATTAAAGGGACATTTAGAAAGAGCATGCCATTTTAAACAACTTTCCAATTCACTTCCATTATAGAATTTGCTTCATTCTCTTGATATCCATTGTTGAAAAGCATATCTAAATAGGCTTAAGGAGTGGCTGAGTGGTGGCTGCACATAGATGTCTAGTGATATTGGTTCACCACCCTTGTGCATTGCTATTTCTTCAAAAAAGGATACCTAAAGAATTAAGCAAATTAGATAACAGAAGTAAATTGGAATGTTGTTTAAAATTGTATTCTCTAGCTGAATCATGGAAGAAAAATGTTGGGTTTCAGGCCCCTTTAATATTATTATGTTAAAACAGCAAGTAAACATAATGTGTATACCCCATGTATGTGAAGGGTTAATGATCCTGTGTTCATACATCTGATCCCCAGCAAAAGCATTCATCTGCACAGATCAACCATCCCAGAGATACCATCAGAGAGACAGCATCCGCCAGAGTTGGTGAAGGCAGGAAATGATTAAAAAAAAGTAGATATGGGAAAAGGATTGGAAAGAAAATGGTCAATAAATTCAATTTCAGAGACGTTCAAGTCTGTGCTAGAAACTGGCCTCTTTCACATTCATCTAACTAGAGTGTCTGATTGGCTGGATAAAGTCTATGGATTCAATATATTCTTATCATGTACCTTCCAGCAAATGCTGTACCTTGTTTTTGTCATTATGAAACTTTTCAATATTGCAATAAAGTTAGCAGATTGAAGCAGGTAGAGTTTTCGTAGCCCTAGGGCCTGGCTTTACACTTCTGGTATATTAAAGTGAGCCGCTTATAATGTTCATTTATTTGCTCACAAAAAAGGCTACAGAACAGCACAAAGCAAACGGCTCAAGATGCAAGGGTCAGTGCTTATAAGGATCTGTGCTGTAAGGAGTTTGTGTACACTTGATATTTTCCTTACTGTGTAAACTTTAATCTTTGTTTTCTATCAGTAGAATCTTAAAGGGGCATGAAAACCCAATTTTTTCTTTCAATATTTACAATGATTTCACTTCTATTTAATGCTATCTAACGTGCCTTGTTCTCTTGCTATCCTTTGCTGAAGAAACAGCAATGTACTACTGAGAGCTAGCTGAACACATGACAAGAGGCATATATGTGCATCCACCAATCAGCAGCTAGCTCTCAGTTCCCGAGCCTACCTAGGTACGCTCTTCAACAAAGGATAAGAGAACCAAACAAACTAGATAATAGAAGTAAATTGGAAAGTTGTATGTTCTATTTGAATTCATGCAAGAAAAATAAGTTTCGTGTCAACGAAAGCTAAATTTATATTGTGTTATTCTGTCGAATGGGTGATTAGAATGTGAGTTTACAATTTGGTTAGTTATAAAGTTTTAAGGCTGATTTTTAAGTTCTTGTTTTGGCATTGTAGAACAAAAAACAAATTGAGTTGTATACACCAAGTAAGGATTATAGGCTACCCCCTGTGATTCCCTGTTGTACCCAACTGATCACAGTAGGATAAACCAAACCATAGCTATCACAAAATTAAACCATGTGTCCAAGTTGAAATTTTGGCTTCAAACTTAAAGGGGAATAAAAGGCAAAATTGAAATGTTATTGGTTGTATTTTAATTTAGAATAAAAGCATGTTTTCCAATTGACTTGTATTAGCAAACATTCTTCTAAAAAGCCAACAATTTACCAACAGCATATGCACATATGCTGTTAGTGCCCTGTGCTCCTGCATACAGTGAGGCAGCAGTGGTGTGTATCATGTCAGTGTTGACTTAAAGGGAAAGATAAATAATCCCTTTATTTATCACACCCCAGTTTTGCATAACCAACAACGTTATATTAATATACTTTATACCTGCCTCCTTATCTCAGATCTTTTGACAGACTTGAATTTCAGGCAATTAGTTCTGACTCTTAAGTAACTTCACATGCATGAGCACAGTGTTATCTATATGAAACACATGAACTAACGCCATGTAGCTGTGAAAAAGTAAATTTATGCTTACCTGATAAATTAATTTCTTCTACGATATGACGAGTCCACGGATTTCATCCTTACTTGTGGGATTTATCCTCCTGCTAACAGGAATTGGCAAAGAGCACCACAGCAGAGCTGTATATATATAGCTCATCCCTTCCCTCCACCTCCAGTCATTCGACGAAGTTAGGAAGAGAAAGGAAAAGCCAAAGGTGCAGAGGTGACTGAAGTTTATAAAAAAACATAATTTATGTAAGAACTTACCTGATAAATTCATTTCTTTCATATTAGCAAGAGTCCATGAGCTAGTGACGTATGGGATATACATTCCTACCAGGAGGGGCAAAGTTTCCCAAACCTCAAAATGCCTATAAATACACCCCCCACCACACCCACAATTCAGTTTAACGAATAGCCAAGAAGTGGGGTGATAAAAAAGTGCGAAAGCATATAAAATAAGGAATTGGAATAATTGTGCTTTATACAAAAATCATAACCACCACAAAAAAAGGGCGGGCCTCATGGACTCTTGCTAATATGAAAGAAATGAATTTATCAGGTAAGTTCTTACATAAATTATGTTTTCTTTCATGTAATTAGCAAGAGTCCATGAGCTAGTGACGTATGGGATAATGATTACCCAAGATGTGGATCTTTCCACGCAAGAGTCACTAGAGAGGGAGGGATAAAATAAAGACAGCCAATTTCTGCTGAAAATAATCCACACCCAAAACAAAGTTTAATGAAAAACATAAGCAGAAGATTCAAACTGAAACCGCTGTCTGAAGTACTTTTCTACCAAAAACTGCTTCAGAAGAAAATACATCAAAATGGTAGAATTTAGTAAAAGTATGCAAAGAGGACCAAGTTGCTGCTTTGCAAATCTGATCAATCGAAGCTTCATTCCTAAACGCCCAGGAAGTAGAAACTGACCTAGTAGAATGAGCTGTAATCCTTTGAGGCGGAGTTTTACCCGACTCAACATAGGCAAGATGAATGAAAGATTTCAACCAAGATGCCAAAGAAATGGCAGAAGCTTTCTGGCCTTTTCTAGAACCGGAAAAGATAACAAATAAACTAGAAGTCTTTCGGAAAGACTTAGTAGCTTCAACATAATATTTCAAAGCTCTAACAACATCCAAAGAATGCAACGATTTCTCCTTAGAATTCTTAGGATTAGGACATAATGAAGGAACCACAATTTCTCTACTAATGTTGTTGGAATTCACAACTTTAGGTAAAAATTCAAAAGAAGTTCGCAACACTGCCTTATCCTGATGAAAAATCAGAAAAGGAGACTCACAAGAAAGAGCAGATAATTCAGAAACTCTTCTGGCAGAAGAGATTGCCAAAAGGAACAAAACTTTCCAAGAAAGTAATTTAATGTCCGAATGAATGCATAGGTTCAAACGGAGGAGCTTGAAGAGCCCCCAGAACCAAATTCAAACTCCAAGGAGGAGAAATTGACTTAATGACAGGTTTTTTTTTTTAATATTGTAATTTTTATTGAGGTTGTAATTACACAAACAAACATCTTACATTTCAAACTGAACAAAAATCTGAAGCGCATCAATAATACATACCCAAGAATGGACACAATCTTAATATAAGCATGTACAGCTGAGATGTATTGTTAGATTAGAGAAACCTCATTTTTTAAATTTGATATTAAAGATATCCCTTAATAAATGTAACCATTGTAATAGATAAATAATTTCCCCATATGAAAGTATATCAGTCACTCTTGGACTGTTGATAGCTGAGCAACATTAGATAGGGGAGTAACAGGGATCATGAATATAAGGACCACTTGTGGGTCCAACAATTACTTTAACTATTAGAGGATTAGTAAGGTCTGCATGGAAAAATAGGACACACAACAGTTCTCAATGCATAAACTAGATATCTGGGATATGAACCTCATTAATTAAATAAACTGTTTCTCCCTGTCACGGCCGCTGGCAGGGAGATATCCTTTGGGTAAAAACAGAAGAAAAATAACCTCTAGCTTAAAGTTAAAATTACCTCGATTAAACTTTACAATACCTAGACATTATCATAATGAAGAGTCCTAGTATATAGATAAACAAAGTGCATTAAAACTAAATAATGCATTATGGAAGCTTCTATCATTGGAACTTGACTTATTTGTTTTATACCCCTCTGTGTAGCATTTTATGCAGAGTTAAATATTATTAGTAAATGACAGTAATAAATAAGTGAATAACAGTAGTAATTAACAGTAGACTATAAAATTCACCTATACCAGTTGAAATATAAGAGCAATAGAAAAGAACAAATCATAAAATAAACTTTCTTAAAATGTCTGTTTAACTCAAAACTGTCAGGTCCTTTTTTTTTTTTTTTTTTTCATAAAGTAAGTGATTGAATTAACTAGTGTTTAGGTAGCAACAGGATAACATTTTAGAGTGTCAGGTCTCTGAAATAGTGTAAATCTTCAAATGCAGAGACACTTCTGAATACCACATACCATAGCGGCAAAGTTCTCAGGAGTATGCAGAGGGAGAGAAAAATGCGACCTAACAGGCATAAATTTCAACATTCCTGTGACTTCGTAGCAAATACAAAAGAGGTGTAAGAACTTCCACTTTTCTCCAGTGACAGCAGAACATATATCTCACACTCTTCACAGACACTTGGGCTTATTTAGGTAGTAGAGTCTCTGGGGGACATAATAGTATGGCAGAGTTAAGTTTCGCAGTCCTCCACAAAGACAAACCTATAAATAACATCTCTTTACTGAATTCCAAGAAGCTTCGTCTCAGAGACACTATATTACACTGTCAGCTTCAGAGACTGCTCGACTAACTGCAGATCGTAACTTATTGTTTAACCCACTCCAACTCGCCATACCCAGTGTCTCATTGGATTTAGCAGCAGGGCATAAGGATTGTGGTATTTCCAAGGGATTTTGTTCAGGACTCTGTGAGCAAAATGGTGCCGTTCACTCTTGTCACACATTA
This sequence comes from Bombina bombina, assembly GCF_027579735.1. NCBI lineage: Eukaryota > Metazoa > Chordata > Amphibia > Anura > Bombinatoridae > Bombina > Bombina bombina. The sequence continues at coordinate 45,879,916 of NC_069504.1, read as the reverse complement.
TAGATATGGCACTCTAATGACCAAGTATAACTATGAAACTGACTGTTACATGTACCTACATTAGAGCAAATAAATCCTAAAGTCATCGGCCTCACATAATTGCACTCCATTTCTGCATTGTAGGCTGTCAATATAAGCCTAACCCTTCTACCCCACTCCGGTTTTATGAATAGCTGTGTGTGATGGCGTATATGCGGAACTGAGTCTTTGTATACCAAGTTGGCTAGGCATCCGACGGACTCGTTGAGCTCTGCAGCGAGGCTCTAGCTGAAGTGAGGGCCGAGGCATGCGACTCCAATGAAGGCCTTGAACGGCATGATCTCCAACGCCGCGGGCAGAGGCAGCATCTGGAGGGTGAACAATCCTCAGCCATTTCAGGGGTCGATCAGCTTCACGTTGATGTGAGACAAACGTTGTGGGTATGGACTGCATCTTTAGCGGCTTCTTTTTTACACTGCCCAATCCTATGTTTCCAATGCCAGGAATGTGGGACCGCAGGTCTCCAGTTACCTGGACGTACACTTTGTCTCTCTGTCCTGACTCTGGCCCCAAACTGTTCTCCGATGTAACCTCTCCACCCGCAGCATCAGGCAATAGCGCATTGGTCAACAAAGCGGGTGAGTGTGTTACTGGGGTGTTAGATCCTATGGACATCGTCAGAGGTACAGAAATATTGGGTGATATTTCCGTTTGTGGTTTCTTAGGGTGATCGTGCATCTCGGAGGTATCCGAACTGTTCCATGCTAACTTCATATGCTGTATCATGAGGTCCGTCCTATCTGACAGCCATTTATCCAAAGCCATGACCAGGGATATTTCTGTCGGCTGCATTTTGTTTGTTGTAGGGAAAGGGGTATAACTTTTAGTAGTTATTGGGGAATGATCAGCATATACAGCTGCTTGTCCTGTGTCTGCAGGATAATGGGGAGGGCTAGATGAAGGCTTAGGCCGGTAGTAGGCCTCCGCTGCGCACCACATCTGTAAGGTCTTCCGGGCTGAAATCTGGGTGAATAAGTATATTTTTCTATTCAGCAGGTTCTGGATTGTAAAATACTGCTAAAAAATAGCTCAGTTTATGAGATCTCAGAGCAATAATCAGCGGTCTTATCTGCTCATGTAACCAGCCTTAGAGAAAAGCAGCCATCTTGGTTGCTGTTTCGACACGCCCCCTTAATGACAGGTTTTATACGAACCAAAGCTTGTACAAAACAATGAATATCAGGAAGATTAGCAATTTTTCTGTGAAAAAGAACAGAAAGAGCAGAGATTTGTCCTTTCAAAGAACTTGCGGATAAACCTTTATCTAAACCATCCTGAAGAAACTGTAAAATTCTCGGAATTCTAAAAGAATGCCAAGAAAAATGATGAGAAAGACACCAAGAAATATAAGTCTTCCAGACTCTATAATATATCTCTCTGGATACAGATTTACGAGCCTGTAACATAGTATTAATCACAGAGTCAGAGAAACCTCTTTGACCAAGAATCAAGCGTTCAATCTCCATACCTTTAAATTTAAGGATTTGAGATCCTGATGGAAAAAAGGACCTTGCGACAGAAGGTCTGGTCGTAGCGGAAGAGTCCACGGATGGCAAGAGGCCATCCGGACAAGATCCGCATACCAAAACCTGTGAGGCCATGCCGGAGCTACCAGCAGAACAAACGAGCATTCCTTCAGAATCTTGGAGATTACTCTTGGAAGAAGAACTAGAGGCGGAAAGATATAAGCAGGATGATACTTCCAAGGAAGTGATAATGCATCCACTGCTTCCACCTGAGGATCCCGGGATCTGGACAGATTCCTGGGAAGTTTCTTGTTTAGATGAGACGCCATCAGATCTATTTCTGGAAGCTCCCACATTTGAACAATCTGAAGAAATACCTCTGGGTGAAGAGACCATTCGCCCGGATGCAACGTTTGGCGACTGAGATAATCCGCTTCCCAATTGTCTATACCTGGGATATGAACCGCAGAGATTAGACAGGAGCTGGATTCCGCCCAAACCAGAATTCGAGATACTTCTTTCATAGCCAGAGGACTTTGAGTCCCTCCTTGATGATTGATGTATGCCACAGTTGTGACATTGTCTGTCTGAAAACAAATGAACGATTCTCTCTTCAGAAGAGGCCAAGACTGAAGAGCTCTGAAAATTGCACGGAGTTCCAAAATATTGATCGGTAATCTCACCTCCTGAGATTCCCAAACTCCTTGTGCCGTCAGAGATCCCCACACAGCTCCCCAACCTGTGAGACTTGCATCTGTTGAAATTACAGTCCAGGTTGGAAGCACAAAAGAAGCCCCCTGAATTAAACGATGGTGATCTGTCCACCACGTTAGAGAGTGTCGTACAATCGGTTTTAAAGATATTAATTGAGATATCTTTGTGTAATCCTTGCACCATTGATTCAGCATACAGAGCTGAAGAGGTCGCATGTGAAAACGAGCAAAGGGGATCGCGTCCGATGCAGCAGTCATAAGACCTAGAATTTCCATGCATAAGGCTACCGAAGGGAATGATTGTGACTGAAGGTTTCGACAAGCTGAAATCAATTTTAGACGTCTCTTGTCTGTTAAAGACAGAGTCATGGACACTGAATCTATCTGGAAACCCAGAAAGGTTACCCTTGTCTGAGGAATCAATGAACTTTTTGGTGAATTGATCCTCCAACCATGATCTTGAAGAAACAACACAAGTCGATTCGTATGAGATTCTGCTAAATGTAAAGACTGAGCAAGTACCAAGATATCGTCCAAATAAGGAAATACCACAATACCCTGTTCTCTGATTACAGACAGAAGGGCACCGAGAACCTTTGTAAAAATTCTTGGAGCTGTAGCTAGGCCAAACGGCAGAGCCACAAACTGGTAATGCTTGTCCAGAAAAGAGAATCTCAGGAACTGATAATGATCTGGATGAATCGGAATATGCAGATATGCATCCTGTAAATCTATTGTGGACATATAATGCCCTTGCTGAACAAAAGGCAAGATAGTCCTTACAGTTACCATTTTGAACGTTGGTATCCTTACATAACGATTCAATATTTTTAGATCCAGAACTGGTCTGAAGGAATTTTCCTTCTTTGGTACAATGAAGAGATTTGAATAAAACCCCATCCCCTGCTCCAGAACTGGAACTGGCATAATTACTCCAGCCAACTCTAGATCTGAAACACAATTCAGAAATGCTTGAGCTTTCACTGGATTTACTGGGACACGGGAAAGAAAAAATCTCTTTGCAGGAGGTCTCATCTTGAAACCAATTCTGTACCCTTCTGAAACAATGTTCTGAATCCAAAGATTGTGAACAGAATTGATCCAAATTTCTTTGAAAAAACGTAACCTGCCCCCTACCAGCTGAGCTGGAATGAGGGCCGCACCTTCATGTGGACTTAGAAGCAGGCTTTGCCTTTCTAGAAGGCTTGGATTTATTCCAGACTGGAGATGGTTTCCAAACTGAAACTGCTCCTGAGGATGAAGGATCAGGCTTTTGTTCTTTGTTGAAACGAAAGGAACGAAAACGATTATTAGCCCTGTTTTTACCCTTAGATTTTTTATCCTGTGGTAAAAAAGTTCCTTTCCCACCAGTAACAGTTGAGATAATAGAATCCAACTGAGAACCAAATAATTTGTTACCCTGGAAAGAAATGGAAAGTAGAGATGATTTAGAAGCCATATCAGCATTCCAAGTTTTAAGCCATAAAGCTCTTCTAGCTAAAATAGCTAGAGACATAAACCTGACATCAACTCTGATAATATCAAAAATGGCATCACAGATAAAATTATTAGCATGTTGAAGAAGAATAATAATATTATGAGAATCATGATCTGTTACTTGTTGCGCTAAAGTCTCCAACCAAAAAGTTGAAGCTGCAGCAACATCAGCCAATGATATAGCAGGTCTAAGAAGATTACCTGAACACAGATAAGCTTTTCTTAGAAAGGATTCAATTTTCCTATCTAAAGGATCCTTAAACGAAGTACCATCTGACGTAGGAATAGTAGTACGTTTAGCAAGGGTAGAAATAGCCCCATCAACTCTAGGGATTTTGTCCCAAAATTCTAATCTGTCAGACGGCACAGGATATAATTGCTTAAAACGTTTAGAAGGAGTAAATGAATTACCCAATTTATCCCATTCTCTGGAAATTACTTCAGAAATAGCATTAGGAACAGGAAAAACTTCTGGAATAACCACAGGAGATTTAAATACCTTATCTAAACGTTTAGAATTAGTATCAAGAGGACCAGAATCCTCTATTTCTAAAGCAATTAGTACTTCTTTAAGTAAAGAACGAATAAATTCCATTTTAAATAAATATGAAGATTTATCAGCATCAATCTCTGAGACAGAATCCTCTGAACCAGAAGAGTCATCAGAATCAGAATGATGATGTTCATTTAAAAATTCATCTGTAGAGAGAGAAGTTTTAAAAGATTTTTTATGTTTACTAGAAGGAGAAATAACAGACATAGCCTTCTTGATGGATTCAGAAACAAAATCTCTTATGTTATCAGGAACATTCTGCACCTTAGATGTTGAAGGAACTGCAACAGGCAATGGTACATTACTAAAGGAAATACTATCTGCATTAACAAGTTTGTCATGACAATTAATACAAACAACAGCCGGAGGAATAGCTACCAAAAGTTTACAGCAGATACACTTAGCTTTGGTAGGTCCAGCACTAGACAGCGATTTTCCTGAAGTATCTTCTGACTCAGATGCAACGTGAGACATCTTGCAATATGTAAGAGAAAAAACAACATATAAAGCAAAATTGATCAAATTCCTTAAATGACAGTTTCAGGAATGGGAAAAAATGCCAATAAACAAGCTTCTAGTAACCAGAAGCAAAGAAAAAATGAGACTGAAATAATGTGGAGACAAAAGCGACGCCCATATTTTTTAGCGCCAAATAAGACGCCCACATTATTTGGCGCCTAAATGCATTTTGGCGCCAAAAATGACGCCCCATCCGGAACGCCGACATTTTTGGCGCAAAAGGACGTCAAAAAATGACGCAACTTCCGGCGACACGTATGACGCCGGAAACAGAAAAGATTTTTTGCGCCAAAAAAGTCTGCGCCAAGAATGACGCAATAAAATGAAGCATTTTCAGCCCCCGCTAGCCTAACAGCCCACAGGGAAAAAAGAGTCAAATTTTTTAAGGTAAGAAAAAATGATTGATTCAAATGCATTATCCCAAATATGAAACTGACTGTCTGAAAATAAGGAATGTTGAACATTCTGAGTCAAGGCAAATAAATGTTTGAATACATATATTTAGAACTTTATAAATAAAGTGCCCAACCATAGCTTAGAGTGTCACAGAAAATAAGATTTACTTACCCCAGGACACTCATCTACATGTTTGTAGAAAGCCAAACCAGTACTGAAACGAAAATCAGCAGAGGTAATGGTATATAAATAAGAGTATATCGTCGATCTGAAAAGGGAGGTAAGAGATGAATCTCTACGACCGATAACAGAGAACCTATGAAATAGACCCCGTAGAAGGAGATCACTGCATTCAAAATAGGCAATACTCTCCTCACATCCCTCTGACATTCACTGCACGCTGAGAGGAAAACCGGGTTCCAACTTGCTGCGGAGCGCATATCAACGTAGAATCTAGCACAAACTTACTTCACCACCTCCATAGGAGGCAAAGTTTGTAAAACTGAATTGTGGGTGTGGTGAGGGGTGTATTTATAGGCATTTTGAGGTTTGGGAAACTTTGCCCCTCCTGGTAGGAATGTATATCCCATACGTCACTAGCTCATAGACTCTTGCTAATTACATGAAAGAAATATAATATAATCTAAATCTGTCTTAAAAATGACAGGGTGAGCCGTGGACTCGTCATATCGTAGAAGAAATTAATTTATCAGGTAAGCATAAATTTACTTTTCTTCTACAAGATATGACGAGTCCACGGATTTCATCCTTACTTGTGGGATACAATACCAAACCTACAGGACACGGATGAAAGGGAGGGAACAAGACAGGAACCTAAACAGAAGGCACCACTGCTTGAAGCACCTTTTTCCCAAAACCAACCTCCGAAGAAGCAAAAGTATCAAATTTGGAAAATTTGGAAAAAGTGTGAAGAGACGACCAAGTCGCAGCCTTGCAAATCTGTTCAACAGAAGCATCGTTTTTAAATGCCCATGAGGAAGCCACAGCCCTAGTAGAATGAGCCGTAATTCTTTCAGGAGGCTGCTGTCCAGCAGTCTCATAGGCCAGCCGGATGATACTCTTCAGCCAAAAAGAAAGGGAGGTAGCCGTAGCTTTCTGACCCCTACGCTTTCCAGAAAAAACAATGAATAATGAAGATGATTGACGGACATCCTTAGTCGCCTGCAAGTAAAACTTCAGGGCACGTCCAGGTTATACAACATACGCTCCTTCTTAGAAGAAGGGTTAGGACATAATGAAGGAACAACGATTTCCTGATTAATATTCTTATTAGAAACAACCTTAGGAAGGAACCCAGGTTTGGTACGTAAAACCACCTTATCGGAATGGAAGATAAGATAAGGCGAATAACATTGTAATGCTGAAAGCTCAGAAACTCTACGAGCAGAAGAAATAGCAACCAAAAACAAAACTTTCCAAGATAACAACTTAATATCTATGGAATGCATGGGTTCAAATGGAACCCCTTGAAGAACATTAAGAACCAAATTCAAACTCCAGGGTGGAGCAATTGGTCTAAACACAGGCTTAATTCTGGTTAGAGCCTGACATAAAGACTGAACGTCTGGAACATCTGCCAAACGTTTGTGTAGCAAAATTGACAAAGCAGAAATTTGTCCCTTTAAGGAACTTGCTGATAATCCTTTCTCCAATCCTTCATGGAGAAATGACAGAATCCTGGGAATCCTAACTTTACTCCATGAGTAGCCCTTGGATTCACACCAAAAAAGATATTTACGCCATATCTTATGATAGATCTTTCTGGTGACAGGCTTACGTGCCTGAATCAAAGTATCGATGACCGAATCAGAGAAACTCTGCTTAGATAAAATCAAGCGTTCAATCTCCAAGCAGTCAGCTGCAGAGAAATTAGATTTGGATGTTGGAAAGGACCTTGAATGAGAAGGTCCTGTCTCACTGGAAGTTTCCATGGAGGCAGAGAGGACATGTCCACTAGATCTGCATACCAAGTCCTGCGTGGCCACGCACGTGCAATTAGAATTACTGACACTCTCTCCTGTTTGATCCGAGCAATCACCCGGGGAAGGAGAGGAAACAGTGGAAACACATAAGCTAGGTTGAACGACCAAGGCACTGCCAAGGCATCTATCAGTTTGGCCTGAGGATTCCTCAACCTGGATCCGTATCTTGGGAGCTTGGCATTCTGTTGAGACGCCCTCAAATCCAATTCTGGTCTGCCCCATCAGAGAATCAGTGAGGCAAATACCTCCGGATGGAGTTCCCACTCCCCTGGATGAAAAGCCTGTCGACTTAAAAAGTCCGCTTCCTAGTTGTCCACTCCTGGGATGAAGATTGCTGACAGATAACAAGAGTGGGCCTCCGCCCATCAAATTATCTTGGATACTTCTGTCATTGCTAAGAAACTCCTCGTTCCTCCCTGATGATTGATATAAACCACAGTCGTGATGTTGTCCGACTGGAATCTGATGAATTTGGCCGAAGCCAACTGAGGCCACGCCTGAAGCGTATTGAATATTGCTCTCAATTCCAGAATATTGATTGGAAGTAGAGATTCCACCTGAGTCCATACACCATGAGCCTTCAGGGAACTCCAGACTGCGCCCCAGCCTAGTAGACTGGCGTCTGTTGTCACTATCACCCACGAGGGTCTGCGGAAACACGTCCCTTGTGACAGATGATTCGGCGACAATCACCAAAGAAGAGAGCCTCTGGTCTCCTGGTCCAGATTTATCTGAGGAGATAAATTTGCATAATCCCCATTCCACTGTCCGAGCATGCACAGTTGCAGTGGTCTGAGATGAAAACGAGCAAACGGAATGATGTCCATTGCCGCCACCATCAATCCAATTACCTCCATGCACTGAGCCACTGATGGCCGAGGATTGGACTGAAGGGTTTCGCATGTATTTAGAATCTTTGACTTTCTGACCTCCATCAGAAAAATATTCATGGATATAGAATCTATCAAAGTTCCCAAGAAGGGAACCTATGTCTGTGGAATTAGTGAACTTTTCTTTAGATTCACCATCCATCCGTGAGCTCTCAGAAAGGACAACATTGTCTGTATGAGATTTTGTTAGATGAAAAGTCGACGCCTGGATCAGAATATCGTCCAGATAAGGCGCTACTGCTATGCCCCGCGGCCTGAGAGCCGCCAGAAGGGACCCTAGAACCTTCGTGAAGATCCTGGGTGATGTGACCAACCCGAAGGGAAGAGCCACAAACTGAAAATGTTTGTCCAGGAAGGCAATCCTTAGGTTACGATGATGATCCTTGTGGATAGGAATATGAAGGTATGCATCCTTCAAGTCCACGGTAGTCATGTATTGACCCTCCTGGATCATTGGTAAAATTGTTCAAATAGTCTCCATCTTGAAAGATGGGACTCTGAGATCTAAAATGGGTCTGAACGTTCCCACTTTTTTGGGAACCACGAAAAGATTTGAGTAAAACCCCTGCCCCTGTTCTAGTCTTGGAACGGGACGAATTACAACCATAGTAGAAAGGTCTTTTACACAACGTAAGAACGCCTCTCTTTTTATCTGGTCTACAGACAATCGTGAAAGAAGAAATCTCCCTCACGATTTCCAGTGCCCAGGGGTCCTGAACATCTCTTGCCCAAGCCTGGGCAAAGAGAGAAAGTCTGCCCCCTACTAGAGACTGGTCCCGGATCTGGGGGCCGCCCCTTCATGATGTCTTGGTAGTAGCAGAGGGAAGAGGAAGAAGAGGGGACTCCTTTAAAGTTCCGAAAGGAACAAAAATTATTTTGTTTACCCCTCATCTTAACAGACTTATCCTGAGGTAGAAGATGGCCTTTACCTCCAGTAATGTCAGAAATGATTTCCTTCAACTCAGGCCCGAATAGGGTCTTACCCTTGAAAGGAATAGCCAAGAGCTTTGACTTAGATGACACATCAGCAGACCACGATTTTAACCATAACCCTCTACGCGCTAAAATGGCAAATCCTGCATTTTTAGCCGCCAACTTAGCAATTTGAAAGGCGGCATCTGTGATAAAAGAATTAGCTAGCTTGAGAGCCTTAATTCTATCTAAAATATCCTCTAAAGGGGTCTCAATTTAAGGAGACTCTTCTAAGGCATCAAACCAGAAAGCCGCTGCAGTAGTTACTGGAACAATGCAGGCTGTCGGTTGTAAAAGAAAACCCTGATGAATAAATAACTTCTTTAGAAGACCCTCTAATTACTTATCCATAGGGTCTTTGAAAGCACAGCTGTCCTCTATAGGAATAGTTGTACGCTTAGCCAGGGTAGATATAGCTCCCTCCACCTTAGGGACAGTCTGCCAAGAGTCCCGAACGGTGTCTGATATGGGATACATTTTCTTAAAATTAGGAGGAGGTGAGAACGGTATACCCGGTCTGTCCCACTCCTTCTTGATACTCTCTGAGATTCTCTTGGGAACCGGAAAAACATCAGTGTAAGTGGGAACTTCCAGATATTTGTCCATCTTACATAATTTCTCTGGTGGTACCATAATAGGGTCACAGTCATCCAAAGTCACTAAGACCTCCCGAAGTAATAGGCGGAGGTGTTCCAGCTTAAATTTAAAGGACATGAAGTTCGAATCTGTCTGAGGTAACATACTTCCCGGTTCCGAAAGTTCTCCCTCAGACAAAAGTTCCCTGACCCCCAACTCAGATCCCTGTGAGGGCACATCGGAAATAGCCAACAAAGCATCAGAGGACTCAGTATTCACATTGATTCCTGTCCTACTGCGTTTACCCTGTAACACTGGTAACTTAAATAATACCTCTGTAAGGGTAGTTGACATAACTGCAGCCATATCCTGCAGAGTAAAAGAATTAGACGCGTTTGAGGAACTCTGCGTCGCTTGGGTGGGCGTTAAAGGTTGTGAAACTTGGGGAGAATTAGACGGCATATCCTGATTCTCTTCAGACTGAGAATAATCCTTAGGCACACTTTTTTTACATTGTAAGGCCCTTTCAGTACAAGAGGTACACAAAGTAAGAGGGGGTTCCACAATGGCCTCTAAACACATAGAACAAGGAGTTTCCTCAAGTTCAGACATGTTAAACAGACTAGCAATAGCCACAATAGTAGTTTTTAAACTTATTTATTGATTCAAAGAATTTTTAGAAAAAACTTTAAAAAATAAAAGCGCAACAATTTTTCTGTACTGCACCAAAAACTATTTTTAGCACTAAAAAATTATACTAAACAGTTCAAATTTGCCAAAAATTATTGCACCATTTGAGAAAAAAGTAAATCACCCTTTAAAGAGTCATTTTATTTTGTAATCAATATGTATAAATTAGTAATTTCAGTAACACCCTAATCCATATAGGTCTACTGCTTACCCCTTCCCTTACAGGGAATAATGTCAGCCAGTTCTGATATAACAAGTCTCCACAGAAATAAAAGACTGAACATACCTCAATACTGTTTGTAGCATGACACCGTTCTCCACACTGAAGATTTTTCTTGCACTACCTTGAGAAGCTCTGTGGGAACCAGAATGGATCTTAGTAACGTCTGCTAAGATCATCAACCTCAGGGCAGAAAAAAAGATCTCTTCATTCCTCTTGGGAATCCAGACTGACGATTTCTCCCTGAGGAAAATAGTACTCACCGGTACCATTTTAAAATAAAAAATGTCTTGATTGAAGAATCTTAAACTAACACCTCACTTTACCTCTTCCTATTACTAACACAGGCAAAGAGAATGACTGGGGGTGGCGGGAAGGGAGGAGCTATATATACAGCTCTGCTGTGGTGCACTTTGCCACTTCCTGTTAGCAGGAGGATAAATCCCACAAGGATGAAATCCGTGGACTTGTCATATCTTGTAGAAGAAAACTGTCAATTGCAGAGGCGGCCTTTAAGGGCTTAGAAATTAGCATATGAATCTACCTTGGATTAGCTGTCAACTAAGAATAACAATAGAACAAAGCAAATTTGATGATATAAGTAAATTAGAAAGTTGTTTAAAATTACATACCCTATCTGAATCATGAACGTTTAATTAGTACTTTACTATCCCTTTAATTTGCAATCCAACAGAGATTACAAGAGATTAAATTACTCCCCCTTACCCTGAATCTTCAGTCATACCAATTAGATGGAGGAAAACATAAAAGCAGGAAAGACAAAGCTGGGTAAATGATTACTTCGACACAGGAGCTGCCATGTCTCTAATCAGCTGGCATGACTGGAAGAAACTACACCTGTCTGTGCCTATTACCTCTACTGATGCACGATTACAGACATATTCCAGTTAACCAGTAAAATACAATTTATGTTTAACTGATAATTTAATTTCTTTAATGGCAGTGACAGTCCACGATCCATTACTCCAAGAGCTAGTCTGATGCATAGCCAAGCCAGAAGAGAAGGCGGCAGGAAAAGAAAAGAAGAACAATACAAAAAAGAAGCAGGAGGGAAAAAAAGGAGGAGAAAGTGAAGAGGGGTAGCGCAGCTCCAGGTTAAATCGAACAAACAATCCCAGTTCAAAGGCAGCAGCAAAGGCATAAGACAGCTAGAGACCAGACGATATACGTCACACTAAGCAGCGTGGTGCAGGCCAATCATAGGAAAGGGCGGAGCAAGCCAACAAAATGTAGCAAGTATAGAAAAATTAGCAGCACTCCAGGGAATCGTAAGTTAAAAACAATCTTTATTCCAGCTTCATAAAAAATACACACAGTACACATTACGGAAGGGGGCGTGTCCTTATGCGTTTCGTGCCATGCAGCATTTAGTCATAAGAGGAAAAAAAGGAGGAACAATGATAGAAAAACACTTGCCGGGTGCTCGTGGATTTACCACTATGAAAAATGAATTTATCAGAAGAAGCAAAAACACAAAAATGGTAGAATATAGAGTAAGGAAGTAGCTGCCATGTAAATTTGATCAACCAAGGTCACATTCTTAAAGGCCCAAAAGGTAGCAACTGATCTGCTTGAATGGGCAGTTATCGTTTAGGAGAAGACTGATCCGCCTCCAAGTAAGGCTTAAGACTCAAAAGTTCAACCGAGGCAAAGAAACAGCAGCAGTCTTTTGAGGTTTCCTAGAATGATAAAAATAAACAAGCTAGAAGATTGTCTAAAATCCTTAGTAGCCTGTAAACCGAACTTCAAAGCTCTCATGACATCCAATGACATATGAAGAAGCCTCCGGATTAGGACAAAAAGGAGGAACAATTTCAATATTAAAGTTAGCAGAAGAAACCACTTTAGGCAAAAAGTCAAACTTAGTTCACAAAACTGCCTTATCCTGATGAAAAACAAGATAAGGAGGATGACAACAGACTATTCAGAAACTCTTCTAGCAAAATAAATAGCCAAAAGAAACAAGACCTTTCAGTACAAAAGATGATTATCGAAATTATGCATAGGTTCAAAAGGAGGAACCTGCAAAACCCTTAAAACCAAATTAAGAATCCAAGGAGGAGACATTGCTTAAATCAGGCTTAATCCTGATTTAGGCATGAACAAAATTCTGAATATCAGGAAATCTCTATTTGCAAAATCATCTTCACATAAAATAAAACAGACAAGGCTGTGTTTGGAAACGTTTCAGCTCTCCTGCCATAATCATAGACTGAAGTGCACTGCTTTTTTTCTAATTGCAAATACATATATTAACCACATCCAAACCAACCTTGTAGATTTTCAGATAGCAGATTTTAATATACTTTTTACAATAATTTCTGAGATTAACATTCTTTATGAACGCTATCATGAATGAGTTTTTTTCTATTTTACATGGTTTATGGACGCTATTGTTAAAGGTTTTTTGCTTTGCTTTTTAAAACATACATTTTCGTAGTCACAGGTTTACGGGTCTGAACCAAATTATCAATGACAGAATTGGAAAAACCTCTCTGCCTTAAAACTAGGTGTTCAATTGCCAAGCCATCAAGTTAAGCTATTTTAGATTCTGATGAAAAAAATGGACCTTGAGACAGTACGTGGCACAGGGATAGAGGCCAGTGATGACAACTGGATATCTGTACCAGATCTGCAAGGCCAGGCTGCAGCAATCAGAATTATTGTTGAGACCTCTTTCTTGATCCTGGCTATAACCCTTGGAAACCGAACAAGAGAAGGAAAAATGTAGGCAAGTCGAAACAACCAAGTAGCTACTAAAGTATCCACAAACTCAGCCTGAGGATATCTGAACCTAGCAAAGTAATTGGGGAGCATATTGTGCCATCAGATCTACTTCAGGAAGACTCCACAGGTCTACAATCTGATTAAAGACTTCAAGATGAAAAGACCATGCCCCTGGATGAAGGGATTGAAAGCTGAGAAAGTTTGGTTCCCAATTGCTCCCTCCTGGAATATGTAGTCAGAATTTAGTAAAAAAAAAAAAAAAAACTCATCGCCAGGAAACTGCAAGTTCCCCCTTGATGACTGATGTAAGCCACTGCTGTTATATTGTCTGACTGAAAATGCAGATAAGTCTCTCTCTCTTTAAGAGAGGCCAAAACTGAAGGGCCCTGAAAATTGGACAAAGATCCAAAATATTTATGGGCAACTGACTGTTAGCAACTGTCTTGTCATCTAACAGGATCTGAGACATCTCTGTTCCACTGATGCAGATTCAGCTACTAGACAGGCCGGAGATGATATCCAGCAAATCGGATTGCATCTGATGCAGCAACCATGACACCCACAACTTCCATCCATTGAGCAACGGAAAGAAGAGGACTTTGTTGAAGTTGAGCACAAGCCTTTTGCATTTATGGTCTACAATGGTTTGTCAGCGACAGTCTCATTGCCATTGAGTTGATTATAGACCCTAGAAAAAACACATGGGTTTGAAGAATTAAATAATTGTGTTTCACAGCCAGTTGGTGCCTAGACCAAATATTGTCCAATTAAGGAACTACAGAAAATCCCTTAACTTTAACCACAGTCAAAATGCTCTTAGAACCTTGGTAAATAATTTGGAGTTGTCTGTTTAGCAAATGTCAGTAATAAGCATCTTTTAAGTCTATGTTAGACATAAACTGACTCTCATGCACTAAAGGAGGAATAGTGTGAATCGTCTCCATCTCAAAAGCGGGAACTTTCAGGAATCTGTTCAAAGTTTGGCGATCCAAGACAAGCCACAAGGTACCTTCCTTTTTTGGTAGGTGTCCCCCCTGCTAAACTGTGTACCAGTATACAGCTGAGAAGGGGGGAACCTGAATATCATTGGAAAGGGTGAAATTATAAGTGCATCACCATTCCAAAGAATGAGATGATGGCCCAGCGAACTGAGATGCAAACATTTGGTTTTATAGTAGAATATGGATGAACTAACAATATTAGCTTATTTATCTAAAACAGACAGAATCAGTACAAAAAAGGAACACAAGTCTTTAATCCTTAGGTGAAACAATAGGCACTAACGGTAATATAAAAAACTGAATAATCTCTGTAAGGGAATACAGTGAGGTATACTGAGAAATATGTAATGTAACCAACTGTAATGACTAACAAACAAACCACAGCAAATGAAAGGGTTAAATAATTCATCCTTAATTATTTGAAACACTCTAATATGATCAGAGAGAGTTTCATCACCTTTTATGGTACTGAGAGCTTCTCCCGACAAGACTAAGATGGATACAGCATCTCAGAAACAAGAAAAGACATGAAGGAGTAAAAAAAAAACTTGTCAAAAAAGGCCTCCCTTACGGGCTAGATTTTCTGGATATCTGAACTAGAGCAGAGGTGAAATAATCAGCTGATTAGTAAACATGTCTTTCCTAAATAAATAAACTTGAGGCAATTAAACAACATAAATAAATTATGCTCTAACAGATTGTTGAAATATTTGAGGTAGTAGACCCTTAAATAAATATATATTTTAAAATGTTCTCAAGCAGATGCCGAGACATTTAAGCACAAAGTAGCCAATGCCAAAATAAAGACAGGGAATTCAGCACATCTTTTAAAAAGTTAATGAAAATTGATTAATTATATAAAAATGTCTATTTATTAAAAAATATAAAGAATTAACTTGTCTTGTTATTGGGAATGCAATAACCCACTGATACACAATTCATCTTATTACAAGAATAAAAACTATAGAGCAAATAGTGCAATACAAAAAAACACAATATGCAGTGCTATGTATTTAAAGGGATGACCACACCACAGCCAACCACAAGCTCTATCAATATAGGTGAAAAATGCTTGGGGGGAGGGTCAAGACATTGGATCCATATCACCCTTTAACCCCTTAACGACCAACGACGTATGGGGTACGTCCTGCAAAAAAATGCAGTTAATGACCAAGGACGTACCCCGTACGTCGTTGGTCTTTGAAAGCAGTGGAAGCGATCCTGATCACTTCCAACTGCTTTCATGTTATAGCAGTGATGCCTCGATATTGAGGCATCCTGCTATAACATTTTTTAGCCCACCGATGAAGAGAGAGCCACCCTGTGGCCCTCTCTGCATCGGCCATCAATGGCCATGTTCGTTGGTGGGTGGGAGCTGATCCCGGGAGGCGGGTGGGCGGCCATCGGCGGAGAAGGGGGCGAGATCAAGTGCGTGCGGGTGCGCGCGTGCACGGGAGCGGGTGCGCGCGCGGGCGGGTGGGAACCCTACACTATGGAACAAATGTTAAGTGGTACACGGTGGGAGAGAGGGTGGGAACATTACAAATTAACTTGTAATTTAACGATCTGGGAGGGTGGGAGGTTGGGGGTTGAGGGGGGGGGCAGCTACACTACAGAAAATAGAATTTTTAAAATAATAAAATATAATAAAAAACATATTTGATTTCAAACTGGGTACTGGCAGACAGCTGCCAGTACCCAATATGGTGCATAATAAGGCTGAGAGGGGGGTTAGAGAGCTGTTTGGGGGGGATCAGGGAGGTTGGGGGCTAAGGGGGGATCCTACAGATCAGAATTATTTTATTTTTTTTTAAATCCCAAAAAAACTCTTATTTTAGTACTGGCAGACTTACTGCCAGTACTTAAGATGGCAGGGACAATTGTGGGGTGGGGGAGGGAAGAGAGCTGTTTGGGAGGGATCAGGGGGTGTGATGTGTCATGTGGTAGGTTGATACCTACACTAAAGCGAATATTAACCCTGCAAGCTCCCTAATTAACCCCTTCAATGCTGGGCATTATACACGTGTGGTGCGCAACGGCATTTAGCTGCCTTCTAATTACCAAAAAGCAAAGCCAAAGCCATATATGTCTGCTATTTCTGAACAAATGGGATCCCAGAGAAGCTTTTACAACCATTTATGCCATAATTGCACAAGCTGTTTGTAAATAATTTCAGTGAGAAACCTAAAATTGTGAAAAATGTAACGCTTTATTTTTATTTGTTAGCATTTGGCGGTGAAATGGTGGCATGAAATATACCAAAATGGGCCTAGATCAATACTTTGGGTTGTCTACCACATTATACTAAAGCTAAAATTAACCCTAAAAGCTCCCTACAAGCTTCCTAATTAACCCCTTCAATGCTGGGCATAATACATGTGTGGTGCGCAGTGGCATTTTGCGGCCTTCTAAATACCAAAAAGCAATGCCAAAGCCATATATGTCTTCAATTTCTGAACAAAGGGGATCCCAGAGAAGCATTTACAACCATTTGTGCCATAATTGCACAAGTTGTTTGTAAATAATTTCAGTGAGAAACCTAAAGTTTGTGAAACAATTTGTGAAAAAGTGAACAATTTTTTTTATTTGATCGCATTTGGTAGTGAAATGGTGGCATGAAATATACCAAAATGGGCATAGATCAATACTTTGGGATGTCTTCTAAAAAAAAATATATGCATGTCAAGGGATATTCAGGGATTCCTGAAAGATATCAGTGTCCCAATGTAACTAGCGCAAATTTTGAAAAAAAGTGGTTTGGAAATAGCAAAGTGCTACTTGTATTTATGGCCCTATAACTTGCAAAAAAAGCAAAGCATATGTAAACATTGGGTATTTCTAAACTCAGGACAAAATTTAGAAACTATTTAGCATGGGTGTTTTTTGGTGGTTGTAGATGTGTAACAGATTTTGGGGGTCAAAGTTAGAAAAAGTGTGTTTTTTTCCATTTTTTCCTCATATTTTATATATTTGTTTATAGTAAATTATAAGATATGATGAAAATAATGATATCTTTAGAAAGTCCATTTAATGGCGAGAAAAACTGTATATAATATGTGTGGGTACAGTAAATGAGTAAGAGGAAAATTACAGCTAAACACAAACGCTGCAGAAATGTAAAAATAGCCTTGGTCCCAAACGGACAGAAAATGGAAAAGTGTTGTGGTCCTTAAGGGGTTAAATCTCACAAAGTGACTTAATAAGTAAAACATACAGTATACATAAATAAGCCAGCAAAACCCAGCTGACCACTAACCCAAACTGCAATTGCAGAAAGGTAACTGCTAGTGCGAATAAATAGATAGGAATCTATGCTGGCAGGAAGATGCAATACAAATAGCACCAAAGTATGTCTACATGCGTATTTATGGATATAATCTCTGTCCTGCTTCTGAAAACGCACACACACTCATCATATGGGTGAAGTCCTAAATGGGGGATGAAACACGCGTAGGCTGTTGACTATGCAGATGCCGTTTGGAAAGAGTATAGATCAAAGTCTTGCAGTCTTGTTCTTTGCTATTTGGAATTATTTGCTGATCGAGCGGCTGGGAATACCACTATTTTGCTGCCAGTCCTTACCCTCGGCTTACCTCTGCATCTGGAGCCTATCGTAGGCACAAGACGTACTGACGTCAGATCCAGGAGTCAAGGAGGAGGGCGACACGCCCACCGAGACGGAAGGATCCTGACTCTGCAATGAGGACATTTTCTGCAGCCGTGACTGGAGGGCTTAATCGCCGGACCGGGATCGCTTATAGGTGTTGTCCATTACAACAGGTTGCACTATATGAGTTAGGGGTGTTGCAAGTGATCGGTCTTTCCATACTTTGTACAGCATACCAGACATACAAGTGTCATTACGGATCGTTTGCACCAAGCCCAGGAAATCAAGATAAGTACTGTTACTTACCAACCTAAAAATTGGAATTTGCCTCAATACTAGAGACTAATGCCTTTCCGAGTTGCTACAAAAGAAGTCCTAGATTAAAAATTATTGGAACGACTAGTCTATAATCGGCTAACTCAATTTCTCACAACTAACTCCTTACTTGATCCACTACAATCTGGTTTCCGCCCTAAACACTCAACAGAAACCACTCTTGCTAAAGTAACAAATGACCTGTTATCAGCCAAAGCAAAAGGCCATTACTCATTACTAATTCTTCTTGACCTGTCCGCAGCTTTTGACACAGTTGACCATCCTCTCCTCCTAAAAATACTACATTCATTTGGCATCCGAGACACAGCCCTCTCCTGGTTTGCATCATATCTTTCAAACCGCTCGTTTTCAGTTTCCTTTAACAACATATCTTGTGATCCTATGCCTCTCTCAGTTGGAGTACCGCAAGGATCTGTCTTAGGTCCCTTGCTTTTCTCTCTTTATACATCCTGCCTTGGAAAACTTATAGCCTCCATTGGATTCCAGTACCACCTATATGCGGATGATACCCAAATCTATCTTTCCTCTCCTGATATCTCTCCCTCTTTACTCAACCAGATTTCTGACTGCCTCTCTGCAATTTTCTCTTGGATGTCTTCACACTACCTCCAACTCAATCTGTCCAAAACTGAGCTGCTTCTTATTCCCCCCTCTTCGAGACATCCGACACCTGACATTTATCTGATGGTTGGAGACTCTATTCTCAACACCTCACCCCAGGTCCCCTGCCTTGGGGTCACACTAGACTCAGAACTCACATTCAACCCACATATACAAACGCTTAACAAATCCTGCCGGTCACACCTACGCAACATTTCCAGAATTCGTCCCTTCCTTACTCAAAATACTACAAAAAAACGTATTCATTCCCTCATACTGTCACACATTGATTATTGCAATCTACTCTTAAATAGCCTTCCAAAACACCGCCTCTCCTCCCTCCTATCTATTATGAATGCTTCTGCTAGACTCATCCACCTAAGCCGACGATCTACATCAGCTGCTCCGCTCTGCCAGACTCTACACTGGCTCCCCATACACTCCAGAATACAATTTAAAGTATTAGCCCTAACCTACAAAGCACTCAACAGTCTAACTCCCAACTATATCTCCTCTCTCATCGTGAAATACTCCCCATCCCGTCCTCTTCGATCAACCTCTGACCTACGTCTCTCCACTCCTGTTATCTCTACATCCCACTCCCGCCTCCAAGACTTCGCACGTGCTGCTCCTGTCCTCTGGAACTCTCTACCCCGCTCCATAAGACTGTCTCCAACCTTGTATAGCTTCAGAAGATCCTTGAAAACCCACCTATTCAGAGAGGCTTACGATCTCTCCTCCATCCCGCATCCGAACCAAGCTAAAACATGTACATGAACTGCCTGACTCACTGCTGCAAATACAACCGATGTAACAAGCTACCCCAACCTTATGTCTCTGCACCCTAAACCTATAGACTATGAGCTCTCCGGAGCAGGGCCCTCTTCCTCCTGTGCTAGATTTGTTTAGTCTTGTTATGTTTTGTATTGTATCACAAATCTTTGTCATTGTATACCCCTATCATTGTACCCAGCGCTACGGAATTTAGCGGCGCTATACAAATAAATGATAATAATAATAATAATAGATTGACTGATACTATTCTAATTGAACTTGATTAACAAGGACATTGCAGAAATTAAAAACACGCACACTACTTATGCATATTATTAAGAGGTGATATTTTGGTCTCTCTTACAACTTTTATTGAGACCACTTCTTGATTTTCTCAATTGCATATTTCCTTTTTATTTAATATTAGTATATATGTTCCCAGACTATGCAAATCATGTGTGCTAATTGCCTGTAGGCTATGAAGGTGCATTCATTATATACTTACCTGTCGGAACCTTTGTCTCCGACAGGCCCATCTACTGCTTCCAGTAGATGGGCCTGTCGGAGGCTGTGCAAACACTGTGTTTGTAAGTCTTACACTTACCCATTTTTTTATGTGAAAAAAAAAAGTTAATGAAAAGGTCTGGATTTTGGAATAATTTGGAATTCCGGATTTGGGGATTTGTACCTGGTACTGCATAGTTTTTTTTTTTTTCATGGTTCAAAGCACTAAATTAAAAAAAATATATATAAATACAATTTCCCTCTTTCTCTAGGTATCCTTTTATAGAAGCTTCATTTCCATGAGAGTGTACTGAGGTAGGCTCAGAACAGTGTACATGAATAGAGCACTACAGGGAGTGCAGAATTATTAGGCAAATGAGTATTTTGACCACATCATCCTCTTTATGCATGTTGTCTTACTCCAAGCTGTATAGGCTCGAAAGCCTACTACCAATTAAGCATATTAGGTGATGTGCATCTCTGTAATGAGAAGGGGTGTGGTCTAATGACATCAACACCCTATATCAGGTGTGCATAATTATTAGGCAACTTCCTTTCCTTTGGCAAAATGGGTCAAAAGAAGGACTTGACAGGCTCAGAAAAGTAAAAAATAGTGAGATATCTTGCAGAGGGATGCAGCACTCTTAAAATTGCAAAGCTTCTGAAGCGTGATCATCGAACAATCAAGCGTTTCATTCAAAATAGTCAACAGGGTCGCAAGAAGCGTGTGGAAAAACCAAGACGCAAAATAACTGCCCATGAACTGAGAAAAGTCAAGCGTGCAGCTGCCAAGATGCCACTTGCCACCAGTTGGCCATATTTCAGAGCTGCAACATTACTGGAGTGCCCAAAAGCACAAGGTATGCAATACTCAGAGACATGGCCAAGGTAAGAAAGGCTGAAAGACGACCACCACTGAACAAGACACACAAGCTGAAACGTCAAGACTGGGCCAAGAAATATCTCATGACTGTTTTTTCTAAGGTTTTATGGACTGATGAAATGAGAGTGAGTCTTGATGGGCCAGATGGATGGGCCCGTGGCTGGATTGGTAAAGGGCAGAGAGCTCCAGTCCGACTCAGACGCCAGCAAGGTTGAGGTGGAGTACTGGTTTGGGCTGGTATCATCAAAGATGAGCTTGTGGGACCTTTTCGGGTTGAGGATGGGGTCAAGCTCAACCACCAGTCCTACTGCCAGTTTCTGGAAGACACCTTCTTCAAGCAGTGGTACAGGAAGAAGTCTGCATCCTTCAAGAAAAACATGATTTTCATGCAGGACAATGCTCCATCACACGCGTCCAAGTACTCCACAGCGTGGCTGGCAAGAAATGGTATAAAAGAAGAAAATCTAATGACATGGCCTCCTTGTTCACCTGATCTGAACCCCATTGAGAACCTGTGGTCCATCATCAAATGTGAGATTTACGAGGAGGGAAAACAGTACACCTCTCTGAACAGTGTCTGGGAGGCTGTGGTTGCTGCTGCACGCAATGTTGATGGTGAACAGATCAAAACACTGATAGAATCCATGGATGGCAGGCTTTTGAGTGTCCTTGCAAAGAAAGGTGGCTATATTGGTCGCTGATTTGTTTTTGTTTTGTTTTTGAATGTCAGAAATGTATATTTGTGAATGTTGAGATGTTATATTGGTTTCACTGGTAAAAATAAATAATTGAAATGGGTATATATTTGTTTTTTGTTAAGTTGCCTAATAATTATGCACAGTAATAGTCACCTGCACACACAGATATCCCCCTAAAATAGCTATAACTAAAAACAAACTAAAAACTACTTCCAAAACTATTCAGCTTTGATATTAATGAGTTTTTTGGGTTCATTGAGAACATGGTTGTTGTTCAATAATAAAATTAATCCTCAAAAATACAACTTGCCTAATAATTCTGCACTCCCTGTATATTGCAGCAGTATGTAATACAATACAGGGTATACATCCTATAAAGTGCACAAGACACTGACACCCATGAGCCTATGCTGAAAACAAATTCCCATTGTTTAATTGTATCCTCTATTTGAGTTTAATTTTAACTTCCATGTCTGTTTAAGTTTTGTAGATGCCCATGGGGAGAATAATAGAAATAGTAGCACTCATTTTTCTCTTTGCCAAAGTTAGTTTATTTGCTCCAAGGTTCAAAAACAAAAAATGTATGCTTACCTGATAAATTTCTTTCTTTTGCAATGTACCGAGTCCATGGTTTCATCCTTACTTGTGGGATATTATCCTTCCTAACAGGAAGTGGCAAAGAGAGCACTCACAGCAGAGCTGTCTATATAGCTCCCCCCTTAACTCCACCCCCCAGTCATTCGACCGAAGGCCAAGGAAGAAAAAGGAGAAACTAAAAGGTGCAGAGGTGACTGAAGTTTTCAATAAAAAATACTATCTGTCTTGAAAAGACAGGGCGGGCCGTGGACTCGGTACATCGCAAAAGAAAGAAATTTATCAGGTAAGCATAAATGTTGTTTTCTTTTGCAAAATGTACTGAGTCCACGGTTTCATCCTTTCTTGTGGGATACCAATATCAAAGCTTTAGGACACGGATGAAGGGAGGGACGAGACAGGAACCTAAACGGAAGGCACCACTGCTTGCATATAACCTCTCTCCCAAAAACAGCCTCCGAAGAAGCAAAAGTATCAAATTTGTAAAATTTTGAAAAGGTATGAAGCGAAGACCAAGTCACAGCCTTACAAATCTGTTCAACAGAAGCATCATTTTTAAAAGCGCATGTGGAAGCCACCGCTCTAGTAGAGTGAGCTGTAATTCTTTCAGGAGGCTGCTGTCCAGCAGTCTCATAAGCCAAACGGATGATGCTTTTCAGCCAAAAGGAAAGAGAGCTACCTGTAGTGTTTTGACCCCTACGCTTTCCAGAATAGACAACAAACAAAGAATATGTCTGACAAAAATCTTTAGTTGCCTGAAAATAAAACTTCAAGGCACGAACCACGTCCAAGTTGTGCAACAGACGTTCCTTCTTAGGAGGAGGATTAGGACACAGAGAAGGAACAACAATTTCCTGATTGATGAGATAGCAACTAGAAACAGAACTTTACAATATAGAAGCTTAATATCTATGGAATGCATGGGTTCAAACGGAACCCCCTGAAGAACTTTAAGAACTAAATTTAGACTCCATGGCGGAGCAACAGGTTTAAACACAGGCTTAATTCTAACTAAAGCCTGACAAAAAGCCCGAACGTTTGGGGCATCTGCCAGTCGCATGTGCAACAGAATTGACAAAGCAGATATCTGTCCTTTTAAGGAACTAGCGGACAATCCTTTCTCCAATCCTTCTTGGAGAAAAGACAAAATCCTAGGAATCCTGATCTTACTCCATGAGTAGCCTTTGGATTTTCACCAAAAAAGATATTTACGCCATATCTTATGAAAGATCTTCCTGGTGACAGGCTTTCGAGCCTGAATCAAGATATCTATGACCGACTCAGAGAAACCCCGCTTTGATAAAATCAAGCGTTCAATCTCCAAACAGTCATTTGCAGAGAAATTAGATTTGGATGCTTGAATGGACCTCGAATCAAAAGGTCCCGTCTCAGTGGCAGAGTCCATGGTGGCAGAGATGACATGTCCACCAGGTCTGCATACCAAATCCTGCGTGGCCACGCAGGCGCTATCAAAATCACCAAAGCTCTCTCCTGTTTGATTCTGGCAATCAGACGCGGAAGGAGAGGGAAAGGTGGAAACACATAAGCCAGGTTGAATGACCAGGGTACTGCTAGAGCATCTATCAGTACTGCCTGAGGATCCCTTGACCTGGATCCGTAACAAGGAAGTTTGGCGTTCTGACGAGACGCCATCAGATCCAATTCTGGTGTGCCCCATAGCTGAACCAGTTGAGCAAACACCTGCGGATGGAGTTCCCCAGAAAAACATAATTTATGTAAGAACTTACCTGATAAATTCATTTCTTTCATATTAGCAAGAGTCCATGAGCTAGTGAAGTATGGGATATACATTCCTACCAGGAGGGGCAAAGTTTCCCAAACCTCAAAATGCCTATAAATACACCCCTCACCACACCCACAATTCAGTTTAACGAATAGCCAAGAAGTGGGGTGATAAGAAAGGAGCGAAAGCATCAAAATAAGGAATTGGAATAATTGTGCTTTATACAAAAAAATCATAACCACCACAAAAAAGGGTGGGCCTCATGGACTCTTACATAAATTATGTTTTCTTTCATGTAATTAGCAAGAGTCCATGAGCTAGTGACGTATGGGATAATAAATACCCAAGATGTGGAACTTCCACGCAAGAGTCACTAGAGAGGGAGAGATAAAATAAAGACAGACAATTTCGCTGAAAAATAATAATCCACAACCCAAAACAAAAGTTTTAATCTCAATAATGAAAAAAACTGAAATTATAAGCAGAAGAATCAAACTGAAACAGCTGCCTGAAGTACTTTTCTACCAAAAATTGCTTCAGAAGAAGAAAACACATCAAAATGGTAGAATTTAGTAAAAGTAAGCCAAGAAGACCAAGTTGCTGCTTTGCAAATCTGATCAACAGAAGCTTCATTCCTAAACGCCCAGGAAGTAGAAACTGACCTGGTAGAATGAGCCGTAATTCTTTGAGGCGGGGATTTACCCGACTCTACATAAGCATGATGAATCAAAGACTTGAACCAAGACGCCAAAGAAATGGCGGAGGCCTTCTGACATTTTCTGGACCCAGAAAATATAACAAATAGACTAGAAGTCTTTCTAAAATCTTTAGTAGCTTCAACATAATATTTCAAAGCTCTTACTACATCCAAAGAATGTAAAGATCTCTCCTTTGAATTCTTAGGATTAGGACACAATGAAGGAACAACAATTTCTCTACTAATGTTGTTAGAATTCACAACCTTAGGTAAAAATGTAAATGAAGTCCGCAACACTGCCTTATCCTGATGAAAAATCAGAAAAGGAGATTCACAAGAAAGAGCAGATAACTCAGAAACTCTTCTAGCAGAAGAGATGGCCAAAAGGAACAGAACTTTCCAAGAAAATAATTTAATGTCCAGAGAATGCATAGGTTCAAACGGAGGAGCTTGTAAAGCCCTCAGAACCAAATTAAGACTCCAAGGAGGAGAGATTGACTTAATGACAGTTTTGATACGAACCAAAGCCTGTACAAAACAATGAATATCAGGAAGATTAGCAATCTTTTTGTGAAAAAGAACAGAAAGAGCAGAGATTTGTCCTTTCAAGGAACTTGCAGACAAACCCTTATCCAAACCATCCTGAAGAAACTGTAAAATTCTAGGAATTCTGAAAGAATGCCAGGAGAATTTATGAGAAGAACACCAAGAAATGTAAGTCTTCCAGACTCGATAATAAATCCTCCTAGACACAGATTTACGAGCCTGTAACATAGTATTAATTACTGAGTCAGAGAAACCTCTATGACTAAGAATCAAGCGTTCAATTTCCATACCTTCAAATTTAATGATTTGAGATCCTGATGGAAAAAAGGGCCTTGAGATAGAAGGTCTGGTCTTAACGGAAGAGTCCAAGGTTGGCAACTGGCCATCCAAATGAGATCCGCATACCAAAACCTGTGAGGCCATGCTGGAGCCACCAGCAGTACAAACGAACGTTCCATTAGAATTTTGGAAATCACTTTTGGAAGAAGAACTAGAGGCGGAAAGATATAGGCAGGATGATAATTCCAAGGAAGCGACAACGCGTCCACTGCCTCCGCCTGAGGATCCCTGGATCTGGACAGATACCTGGGAAGTTTCTTGTTTAGATGAGAGGCCATCAGATCTATTTCTGGAAGTCCCCAGATTTGAACAATCTGAAGAAATACCTCTGGGTGAAGGGACCATTCGCCCGGATGTAACGTCTGGCGACTGAGATAATCCGCTTTCCAATTGTCTACACCTGGGATGTGAACCGCAGAGATTAGACAGGAGCTGGATTCCGCCCATACAAGTATCCGAGATACTTCTTTTATAGCCTGAGGACTGTGAGTCCCACCCTGATGACTGACATATGCCACGGTTGTGACATTGTCTGTCTGAAAACAAATAAACGATTCTCTCTTCAGAAGAGGCCAGAACTGAAGAGCTCTGAAAATCGCACGGAGTTCCAAAATGTTGATTGGTAATCTCGCCTCCTGAGATTCCCAAACCCCTTGCGCTGTCATAGATCCCATACAGCTCCCCAACCTGACAGACTCGCATCTGTTGAGATCACAGTCCAGGTTGGACGAACAAAAGAAGCCCCTTGGACTAAACGATGGTGATCTATCCACCACGTCAGAGAGTGTCGTACATTGGGATTTAAGGATATTAATTGTGATATCTTTGTATAATCCCTGCACCATTGGTTCAGCATACAAAGCTGAAGAGGTCGCATGTGAAAACGAGCAAAGGGGATCGCGTCCGATGCAGCAGTCATGAGACCTAGAATTTCCATGCATAAAGCTACCGAAGGGAATGATTGAGACTGAAGGTTTCGACAGGCTGAAACCAATTTCAGACGTCTCTTTTCTGTTAGAGACAAGGTCATGGACACTGAATCTATTTGAAAACCCAAAAAGGTTACCTGAGTCTGAGGAATCAACGAACTCTTTGATAAATTGATCCTCCAACCATGTCTTTGAAGAAACGACACAAGTTGATTCGTATGAGATTCTGCAGAATGTGAAGACTGAGCAAGTACCAAGATATCGTCCAAATAAGGAAATACCCTGTTCTCTGATTACAGAGAGAAGGGCACCGAGAACCTTTGAAAAGATCCTTGGAGCTGTTGCTAGGCCAAACGGAAGGGCCACAAACTGGTAATGCTTGTCTAGAAAAGAGAATCTCAGAAACTGAAAGTGATCTGGATGAATCGGAATATGAAGATATGCATCCTGTAAATCTATTGTGGACATATAATGCCCTTGCTGAACAAAAGGCAGAATAGTCCTTATAGTTACCATTTTGAATGTTGGTATCCTTACATAACGATTCAATATCTTTAGATTCAGAACTGGTCTGAAGGAATTCTCCTTCTTTGGTACAATGAATAGATTTGAGTAAAACCCCAGACCCTGTTCCAGAACTGGAACTGGCACAATTACTCCAGCCAACTCTAGATCTGAAACACATTTCAGAAATGCCTGAGCCTTCACTGGGTTTATTGGAATGCGAGAGAGAAAAAATCTCTTCGCAGGCGGCCTTACCTTGAAACCTATTCTGTACCCTTGTGAAACAATGTTCTGAATCCAAAGACTGTGAATCGAATTGATCCAAATGTCTTTGAAAAATCGTAACCTGCCCCGTACCAGCTGTGCTGGAATGAGGGCCGCACCTTCATGTGGACTTGGGAGCTGGTTTTGACTTTCTAAAAGGCTTGGATTTATTCCAGATTGGAGAAGGTTTCCAAACAGAAACCGTTCCTTTAGGGGAAGGGTCAGGCTTCTGTTCCTTATTCTGACGAAAGGAACGAAAACGATTAGCAGCCCTATATTTACCTTTAGATTTTTTGTCCTAAGGCAAAAAAGTTCCTTTCCCCCCAGTAACAGTTGAAATAATAGAATCCAACTGGGAACCAAATAATTTATTACCTTGGAAAGAAAGAGAAAGCAAAGTTGACTTAGAAGACATATCTGCATTCCAAGTTTTAAGCCATAAAGCTCTTCTAGCTAAAATAGCTAAAGACATATCCCTGACATCAATTCTAATGATATCAAAGATGGCATCACAAATAAAGTTATTAGCATGTTGAAGAAGTTTAACAATGGTATGAGTATTATGGTCTGATACTTGTTGAGCTAAAGCCTCCAACCAAAAAGTGGAAGCGGCAGCAACATCAGCCAAAGAAATAGCAGGCCTAAGAAGATTACCTGAACATAAATAAGCTTTCCTTAGAAAGGATTCAATCTTCCTATCTAAAGGATCCTTAAAGGAAGTACTATCTGCCGTAGGAATAGTAGTACGTTTAGCCAGAGTAGAGATAGCCCCATCAACTTTAGGGATTTTGTCCCAAAACTCTAATCTGTCAAATGGCACAGGATACAATTTATTAAACCTTTGAGAAGGAGTAAATGAAGTATCCAGATTATTCCATTCCCTAGAAATTACTTCAGAAATAGCATCAGGGACAGGAAAAACTTCTGGAATAACTATAGGAGGTTTAAAAACCGAATTTAAACGCTTAGTAGATATAGTATCAAGAGGACTAGATTCCTCCATCTCTAATGCGATTAAAACTTCTTTAAGTAAAGAGCGAATAAATTCCATTTTAAATAAATATGAAGATTTATCAGTGTCAATATCTGAGACAGAATCCTCTGAACCAGAAAAATCCTCATCAGAAACAGACAAATCAGAATGATGACGGTCATTTAAAAATTCATCTGAAAAATGAGAAGTTTTAAAAGACCTTTTACGTTTACTGGAAGGAGGAATAACAGACATAGCCTTCCTAATAGATTTAGAAACAAATTCTTTTATATTAACAGGAACATCCTGAGTATTAGATGTTGAGGGAACAGCAACAGGTAATGGTATATTACTAATGGAAATACTATCTGCATTAACAAGTTTATCATGACATTCATCACAAACTACAGCCGGAGGAACAGATACCACAAGTTTACAACAAATGCACTTAACTTTGGTAGAACCAGCATCAGGCAGCATCTTTCCAGAAGTAGATTCTGATCCAGGGTCAATTTGAGACATCTTGCAATATGTAAAAGAAAAACAACATATAAAGCAAAATTTATCAAATTCCTTAATTGACAGTTTCAGGAATGGGAAAAAAAATGCCAATGAACAAGCCTCTAGCAACCAGAAGCAATGAAAAATGAGACTGAGATAATGTGAAAAAAAAAAGGTGGAGACAAGAATGACGCCCACATTTTTTAGCGCCAAAAAAGACGCCCACATTATTGGTGCCTTAAATTTTTTGGCGCCAAGAATGACGCCACATCCAGTGACGCCGACATTTTTGGTGCAAAACGTCAAAAAAATTACGCAATCACGAACAACTTCCGGTGTCAAGTATGACGGCGGAAATGATAAAAAAAATTTTGCGCCAAAAAAGTCAGCGCCAAGAATGACGCAATAAATTGAAGCATTTTCAGCCCCCGCGAGCCTAAAAGCCCACAGGGAAAAAAGTCAATTTGAAAAAATTTTTAAGGTAAGAAAAAAAATTGAATATTCATATGCATTATCCCAAATAATGAAACTGACTGTCTGAAATAAGGAATATTGATCATCCTGAATCATGGCAAATATAAGTTTAAAGACATATATTTAGAACTTTATATATAAAGTGCCCAACCATAGCTTAGAGTGTCACAAAAAATAAGACTTACTTACCCCAGGACACTCATCTACATATAGTAGATAGCCAAACCAGTACTGAAACGAGAATCAGTAGAGGTAATGGTACATAAGAGTATATCGTCGATCTGAAAAGGGAGGTAAGAGATGAATCTCTATGACCGATAACAGAGAACCTATGAAATAGATCCCGTAGAAGGAAACCATTGAATTCAAATAGGCAATACTCTCTTCACATCCCTCTGACATTCACTGCACTCTGAGAGGAAAACCGGGCTCCAGCCTGCTGCGAAGCGCATATCAACGAAGAATCTAGCACAAACTTACTTCACCACCTCCACGGGAGGCAAAGTTTGTAAAACTGAATTGTGGGTGTGGTGAGGGGTGTATTTATAGGCATTTTGAGGTTTGGGAAACTTTGCCCCTCCTGGTAGGAATGTATATCCCATACGTCACTAGCTCATGGACTCTTGCTAATTACATGAAATAAATCTGCCTCCCAGTTCTCTACCCCTGGGATATAGATCGCTGACAGATGGCAAGAGTGAGTCTCTGCCCATCGGATTATCCTGGAACCTTCTATCATCGCTAAGGAACTCCTTGTTCCCCCCTGATGATTGATATAAGCCACAGTCGTGATGTTGTCCGACTGAAATCTGATTAATCTGGCCGAGGCCAGCTGAGGCCACGCCTGAAGAGCATTGAATATTGCTCTTAATTCCAGAATATTTATCGGTAGGAGGGCATCCTCCTGAGTCCACAAACCCTGTGCTTTCAGGGAATTCCAGACTGCACCCCAGCCCAGTAGGCTGGCGTCTGTCGTCACTATAACCCACGCTGGCCTGCGGAAACACATTCCCCGGGACAGGTGATCCTGTGACAACCACCAAAGAAGAGAGTCTCTGGTCCTTTGATCCAGGTATATCTGAGGTGATAAATCTGCATAATCCCCATTCCACTGTCTGAGCATGGATAGTTGCAGTGGTCTGAGATGTAAGCGAGCATATGGAACTACGTCCATTGCCGCTACCATTAGTCCGATCACCTCCATACACTGAGCCACTGACAGCCGAGGAATGGAATAATGAGCTCGGCAGGTGGTCAAAATCTTTGATTTCCTGACCTCCGTCAGAAATATTTTCATGTCCACCGAGTCTATCAGAGTCCCTAGAAATGAAACTCTTGTGAGAGGGGAAAGAGAACTCTTCTTTACGTTCACCTTCCACCCATGAGATCTTAGAAAGGCCAACACTAAGTCCGTGTGAGACTTGGCTAGTTGGAAATTTGACGCTTGAATTAGGATGTCGTCTAGATAAGGTGCTATTGCTATGCTCCGCGGCCTTAGGACCGCCAGAAGGGACCCTAGCACCTTTGTGAAGATTCTTGGTGCTGTGGCAAACCCGAAGGGAAGAGCCACAAACTAGTAATGCTTGTCCAGAAAGGCAAACCTGAGGAATTGGTGATGATCTTTGTGGATAGGAATGTGTAGATACGCATCCTTGAAGTCCACGGTGGTCATATATTGACCCTCCTGGATCATTGGTAAAATAGTCTGAATGGTCTCCATCTTGAAGGATGGGACTCTTAGGAATTGGTTTATGATCTTGAGATCTAGAATTGGTCTGAAGGTTCCCTCTTTTTTGGGAACCACAAACAGATTGGAGTAGAACCCCTGCCCCTGTTCTGCTTTCGGAACTGGACAGATCACTCCCATGGTAAAAAGGTCTTCTACACAGCGTAAGAACGCCTCTCTTTTTGTTTACAGACAATTGAGAAAGATGGAATCTCCCCCTTGGAGGAGAATCTTTGAAATCTAGAAGATACCCCTGGGTTACAATTTCTACAGCCCAGGAGTCCTGAATGTCTCTTGCACAGGCCTGAGCAAAGAGAGAGAGAGAGTCTGCCCCCTACTAGATCCGGTCCCGGATCGGGGGCTACCCCTTCATGCTGTCTCGGTGGCAGCAGCAGGCTTCTTGGCCTGTTTACCCTTGTTCCAAGCCTGGTTCGGTCTCCAGACTGGCCTGGATTGAGCAAAGTTCCCCTCTTGCTTTGCAGCAGGGCAAGAGGAAGCGGGACCACCCTTGAAGTTTCGAAAGGAACGAAAATTATTTTGCTTAGTCCTCGAATTATTTGACTAATCATGAGGGAGGGCATGACCCTTCCCTCCAGTGATATCTGAAATGATCTCTTTCAGTTCAGGCCCGAATAGGGTCTTACCTTTGAAAGGGATGGTCAAAAACTTAGATTTTGATGACACATCAGCCGACCAGGACTTAAGCCATAATGATCTACTCGCTAAAATGGCAAAACCTGAATTCTTTGCCGCTAATTTAGCTAGATGAAAAGCAGCGTCTGTAATGAAAGAATTAGCTAGCTTAAGAGCTCTAATTCTGTCCAGAATATCATCTAGTGGGGTCTCCACCTGAAAAGCCTCTTCCAGAGCCTCAAACCAAAAGGCAGCTGCAGTGGTTACAGGAACAATGCACGCTATAGGCTGGAGAAGAAAACCCTGATGAACAAAAATTTTCTTTAGGAGACCCTCTAATTTTTTATCCATTGGATCTTTGAAAGCACAACTGTCCTCAATAGGTATAGTTGTACGCTTAGCCAGAGTAGAAATAGCTCCCTCCACCTTAGGGACCGTCTGCCATAAGTCCTGCATGGTGTCAGATATGGGAAACATCTTCTTAAAAACTGGAGGGGGAGCGAACTGAATACCTGGTCTATCCCACTCCTTAGTAACAATGTCCGAAATCCTCTTAGGGACCGGAAAAACATCAGTGTAAACAGGAACCTCTAAATATTCGTCCATTTTACACAATTTCTCTGGAACTACAAGAGGGTCACAATTATCCAGAGTCGAAAACCTCCATGAGCAATAAGCAGAGGTGTTCTAGCTTAAATTTAAATGCCGTCATATCTGAATCTGTCTGAGGGAACATTTTTCCTGAATCAGAAATCTCTCCCTCAGAAGAGAGAAAATCCCTCATCCCTACCTCTGAACATTGTGAGAGAATATCGGATACGGCTACTAAAGCGTCAGAAGGCTCAGCATTCGTTCTTAACCCAGAGCTACTGCGCTTCCCTTGCAACCCAGGCAGTTTAGATAAAACCTCTGTGAGGGTAGTATTCATAACTGAGACCATATCTTGCAAGGTGAAAGAATTCGACGCACTAGAGGTACTTGGCGTCACTTGTGCGGGCGTTACTGGTTGTGACACTTGGGGAGAACTAGATGGCAAAACCTGATTTCCTTCTGTCTGAGAATCATCCAGTGCCAAACTCTTATAAGTCAAAATATGCTGTTTGCAATGTATAGACATATCAGTACAAGTGGGACACATTCTAAGAGGGGGTTCCACAATGGCTTCTAAACAAATTGAGCAATGAGTTTCCTCAGTGTCAGACATGTTGAACAGGCTAGTAATGAGACAAGCAAGCTTGGAAAACACTTTATTTAATGAAAAAACAACAATTTTCAAAAACGGTACTGTGCCTTTAAGAGGAAAAAAAAGGCATACACAAACTGCAAAACTGCTTAAAATTACCTCAAATTTTCCGAAATTTTTGCAGTAGACACACTAAGCTATAGTAAGATTGCACCACAAGCAATTTAACAATTAACCCCCAAATAGGAAAACCGGATCGACAAAGTGCCAAAGACCGGTAAAAACCCATGTCAGCACCTTGCCACAGCTCTGCTGTGGCGCCTACCTGCCCTTAGGGATTGGAAATGTGGGGATAAAGCTTCGATTAGACACAAGAAGTTCACCAGGACCCTCCGGTTATGTAGCTTGCTGCTTGTCTATAGAAAACAACTGCGCAACTGAGGCGCGAAATTAGGCCCCGCCCATCTCACTCGATGTTACTAAGGCCTTTAGAAAAATCTACCAAGCGTTTTTTCAGCCATGTGGGTTATAAAATCCCAAAAAAGCCAAGTGTACCCTCAATAAAGTTGTCCCTTCAAGTAATAAAAAACATAATTTATGTAAGAACTTACCTGATAAATTCATTTCTTTCATATTAGCAAGAGTCCATGAGCTAGTGACGTATGGGATATACATTCCTACCAGGAGGGGCAAAGTTTCCCAAACCTCAAAATGCCTATAAATACACCCCTCACCACACCCACAATTCAGTTTAACGAATAGCCAAGAAGTGGGGTGATAAAAAAGTGCGAAAGCATATAAAATAAGGAATTGGAATAATTGTGCTTTATACAAAATCATAACCACCACAAAAAAGGGCGGGCCTCATGGACTCTTGCTAATATGAAAGAAATGAATTTATCAGGTAAGTTCTTACATAAATTATGTTTTCTTTCATGTAATTAGCAAGAGTCCATGAGCTAGTGACGTATGGGATAATGACTACCCAAGATGTGGATCTTTCCACACAAGAGTCACTAGAGAGGGAGGGATAAAATAAAGACAGCCAATTCCTGCTGAAAATAATCCACACCCAAAATAAAGTTTAACGAAAAACATAAGCAGAAGATTCAAACTGAAACCGCTGCCTGAAGTACTTTTCTACCAAAAACTGCTTCAGAAGAAGAAAATACATCAAAATGATAGAATTTAGTAAAAGTATGCAAAGAGGACCAAGTTGCTGCTTTGCAGATCTGGTCAACCGAAGCTTCATTCCTAAACGCCCAGGAAGTAGAAACTGACCTAGTAGAATGAGCTGTAATTCTCTGAGGCGGAGTTTTACCCGACTCAACATAGGCAAGATGAATTAAAGATTTCAACCAAGATGCCAAAGAAATGGCAGAAGCTTTCTGGCCTTTTCTAGAACCGGAAAAGATAACAAATAGACTAGAAGTCTTACGAAAAGATTTCGTAGCTTCAACATAATATTTCAAAGCTCTAACAACATCCAAAGAATGCAACGATTTCTCCTTAGAATTCTTAGGATTAGGACATAATGAAGGAACCACAATTTCTCTACTAATGTTGTTGGAATTCACAACTTTAGGTAAAAATTCAAAAGAAGTTCGCAACACCGCCTTATCCTGATGAAAAATCAGAAAAGGAGACTCACAAGAAAGAGCAGATAATTCAGAAACTCTTCTGGCAGAAGAGATGGCCAAAAGGAACAAAACTTTCCAAGAAAGTAATTTAATGTCCAATGAATGCATAGGTTCAAACGGAGGAGCTTGAAGAGCTCCCAGAACCAAATTCAAACTCCAAGGAGGAGAAATTGACTTAATGACAGGTTTTATACGAACCAAAGCTTGTACAAAACAATGAATATCAGGAAGAATAGCAATCTTTCTGTGAAAAAGAACAGAAAGAGCAGAGATTTGTCCTTTCAAAGAACTTGCGGACAAACCCTTATCTAAACCATCCTGAAGGAACTGTAAAATTCTCGGTATTCTAAAAGAATGCCAGGAAAAATGATGAGAAAGACACCAAGAAATATAAGTCTTCCAGACTCTATAATATATCTCTCGAGATACAGATTTACGAGCCTGTAACATAGTATTAATCACAGAGTCAGAGAAACCTCTTTGACCAAGAATCAAGCGTTCAATCTCCATACCTTTAAATTTAAGGATTTCAGATCCTGATGGAAAAAAGGACCTTGTGACAGAAGGTCTGGTCTTAACGGAAGAGTCCACGGTTGGCAAGAGGCCATCCGGACAAGATCCGCATACCAAAACCTGTGAGGCCATGCCGAAGCTACCAGCAGAACAAACGAGCATTCCTTCAGAATCTTGGAGATTACCCTTGGAAGAAGAACTAGAGGCGGAAAGATATAGGCAGGATGATACTTCCAAGGAAGTGATAATGCATCCACTGCCTCCGCCTATGAAACTGACTGTCTGAAAATAAGGAAAGTTGAACATTCTGAGTCAAGGCAAATAAATGTTTGAATACATATATTTAGAACTTTATAAACAAAGTGCCCAACCATAGCTAGGAGTGTCACAGAAAATAAGACTTACTTACCCCAGGACACTCATCTACATATAGCAGATAGCCAAACCAGTACTGAAACGAGAATCAGCAGAGGTAATGGTATATATAAGAGTATATCGTCGATCTGAAAAGGGAGGTAAGAGATGAATCTCTACGACCGATAACAGAGAACCTATGAAATAGACCCCTTAGAAGGAGATCACTGTATTCAAATAGGCAATACTCACCTCACATCCCTCTGACATTCACTGCACACTGAGAGGAAAACCGGGCTCCAACTTGCTGCGGAGCGCATATCAACGTAGAATCTAGCACAAACTTTTCTTCACCACCTCCATCGGAGGCAAAGTTTGTAAAACTGAATTGTGGGTGTGGTGAGGGGTGTATTTATAGGCATTTTGAGGTTTGGGAAACTTTGCCCCTCCTGGTAGGAATGTATATCCCATACGTCACTAGCTCATGGACTCTTGCTAATTACATGAAAGAAACAGCACTCCCAGAACACAAACGTTTGGTATATATCATTCAAACTGAGTGTCCCATAAGTTAAGCCCTTTATGCAAGCTAGTAATGCCCCTTCTAAGACTAGGATTACTGCTTACCCTTCCCCTCATGGGGATACTGTCAGCCTTTCTGAAATATCACAGTCTCTCCAGAAAAAATTACTGAACATACCTCATTGCTGTATAGCAAGTAACCGTTCCTCACACTGAAGTTTTCCTGTACTCATCAGCTTCTGTGGGAACAGCAGTGGAGCTTAGTTACAAATGCTAAGATCATCATCCTCTAGGCAGAAATCTTCATCTATCTCCTGCCTGAGAGTAAATAGTACACACCGGTACCAAACTAACAGTTTATCACCTCTTTCACTTTACCCTTCCTGCTTAGAGCCGGTAAGAGAATGACTGGGGGGTGGAGTTAAGGGGGGAGCTATATAGACAGCTCTGCTGTGGGTGCTCTCTTTGCCACTTCCTGTTAGGAAGGATAATATCCCACAAGTAAGGATGAAACCGTGGACTCGGTACATCTTGCATAAGAAATATATATTCTTATCTATTTTTTTTATCTTACAGCAAATAAACTAACTTTGACAAGAGAAAAAGAAGCAATAGTTACCTTTCTATTGTTTATGTTATTGTAATGTAGTCCAGGGTCCAGATATTGTTACCTTTCTATTGTTTATGTTATTGTAATGTAGTGCAGGGTCCAGATATTGTTACCTTTCTATTGTTTATGTTATTGTAATGTAGTGCAGGGTCCAGATATTGTTACCTTTCTATTGTTTATGTTATTGTAATGTAGTGCAGGGTCCAGATATTATTACCTTTCTATTGTTTATGTTATTGTAATGTAGTGCAGGGTCCAGATATTGTTACCTTTCTATTGTTTATGTTATTGTAATGTAGTGCAGGGTCCAGATATTGTCACCTTTCTATTGTTTATGTTATTGTAGTGTAGTGCAGGGTCCAGATATTGCGCACCCTCTTTTACCCATTGGTGCTGGAGAGGATCTTACAAGGATCTTACAAGGAGCAGGAGGATCTTACAAGGATCTTACAAGGAGCAGCACACTATAACGCAGGTGATTGACAAATAAATCTGTATATCACCTGGGAGGCCTGTGACATTTTTTTACATGCCTGGCTGAAACTTCTGCCTTGTCTCTTACTTTGTGGGGGAAATGGATCTTAGAAGGGTTAGAGAACCCCTATAAATGATGTGTAGAGGCAAACATTTGAGGGAGAGTGGGGGGTATTTAAGCTCTGGTATGCTGGGGTGTTTTTTGCCTCCTCCTAGTGTACTGGAGTGTAATCTCACATGTGATATTGTGGGGCTCTCGCCATTTGATAAAAGAAATTAGAAATATTGCTGCAGGTGCAATTATGTGGGACTGTCTCTTATTACTATGTGCTCTTGTTAAGTTAATAAAGCCAATAAAATCACTTACTAAAATGCTTCATGCTGACTATGTGTGCCCTACACAAAATGTATTCGTCACCTTTAGCAAGGACCGTATTTCAGCCCATAAGAGGAATGATATGGTTGACCATACTGTAATGAAATTATCTTTTTATCCTGGGGACTAGTTTTGTTCACAAATGGCTACATAACAGGGTCACGCTCAGCAGACTGGGGTAATGACAAATGTGTTAAATAAAAAAAAAATAATCACAACAACTTATCAGTGTCTCTAATCACCACCCATATGTTGAGTCCTACCATGTTAACCTGACGTTTCGGGGACTATTGTATTCCCTTCATCAGAATAAATATACCCCCCTCACATATATGATCACTCATGGCATTACCAGCCAGCAAACACCATTTTTTTTTTATATAATATGCAACAAATGTAATGGAGTGTGACTTTCACAGAAGGGCATGTTGTTCATGTGACTAAATATGCTTCAATATTGTCAATCTTCAAATATTTTTACATAATAAAACAGTTGAAAATAAAACTCCATCTGGTGAAGTTTGCAGGTTCTTTGGAAATAAAAGCAGGACATAAAACAGAATTTATGCTTACCTGATAAATTACTTTCTCCAACGGTGTGTCCGGTCCACGGCGTCACCCTTACTTGTGGGAATATCTCTTCCCCAACAGGAAATGGCAAAGAGTCCCAGCAAAGCTGGCCATATAGTCCCTCCTAGGCTCCGCCCACCCCAGTCATTCGACCGACGGACAGTAGGAAAAAATAGGAGAAACCATATGGTGTCGTGGTGACTGTAGTTAGAGAAAATAATTCATCAGACCTGATTAAAAAAACAGGGCGGGCCGTGGACCGGACACACCGTTGGAGAAAGTAATTTATCAGGTAAGCATAAATTCTGTTTTCTCCAACATTGGTGTGTCCGGTCCACGGTGTCATCCTTACTTGTGGGAACCAATACCAAAGCTTTAGGACACGGATGAAGGGAGGGAGCAAATCAGGTCACCTAAACGGAAGGCACCACGGCTTGCAAAACCTTTCTCCCAAAAATAGCCTCCGAAGAAGCAAAAGTATCAAATTTGTAAAATTTGGCAAAAGTGTGCAGTGACCAAGTCGCTGCCTTACATATCTGATCAACAGAAGCCTCGTTCTTTAAGGCCCATGTGGAAGCTACAGCCCTAGTGGAGTGAGCTGTGATTCTTTCAGGAGGCTGCCGTCCGGCAGTCTCATAAGCCAATCGGATGATGCTTTTAAGCCAAAAAGAAAGAGAGGTAGAAGTTGCTTTTTGACCTCTCCTTTTACCAGAATAGACGACAAACAGAGAAGAAGTTTGTCGTAGCTTCTAAGTAGAATTTTAGAGAGCGGACTACATCTAAATTGTGTAGCAAACGTTCCTTCTTTGAAACTGGATTCGGACACAAAGAAGGTACAACTATCTCCTGATTAATATTTTTGTTGGAAACAACCTTTGGTAGAAAACCAGGCTTAGTACGCAAAACAACCTTATCTGAATGGAACACCAGATAGGGTGGAGTACATTGTAGAGCAGATAACTCAGAAAACTCTTCTAGCAGAAGAAATAGCAACCAAAAACAAAACTTTCCAAGATAACAACTTAATATCTACGGAATGTAAAGGTTCAAACGAAACCCCTTGAAGAACTGAAAGAACTAGATTTAAACTCCAAGGAGGAGTCAAAGGTCTGTAAACAGGCTTGATCCTCATAAATTGACCTTCCTGAATTGTGGGTAGAATCGTTCGAATGGTTTCCATCTTGAACGATGGTACTCTGAGAAATTTGTTTAGGATCTTTAAATCCAGGATTGGTCTGAAAGTTCCCTCTTTTTTGGGAACTACAAACAGATTTGAGTAAAAACCCATCCCTTGTTCCGCCGTTGGAACTGGGTGTATCACTCCCATCTTTAACAGGTCTTCTACACAATGTAAGAATGCCTGTCTCTTTATTTGGTTTGAGGATAAGTGAGACATGTGGAACCTTCCCCTTGGGGGTAGTTCCTTGAATTCCAGAAGATAACCCTGAGAAACTATTTCTGAAGGCACAGACATGTTAAACAGGCTTAAACTTGTCAGTAAAACACAAAAACCGTTTTAAAACAAAACCGTTACTGTCTCTTTAAATTTTAAACAGAGCACACTTTATTACTGAATATGTGAAAAAATATGAAGGAATTGATCAAAATTTACCAAAATTTCACCACAGTGTCTTAAAGCATTAAAAGTATTGCACACCAATTTTCAGAGCTTTAACCCTTAAAATAACGAAACCGGAGCGGGTTACAGTTTTAACCCCTCTACAATCCCAGCTACAGCCTTTGCTGCGACTCTACCAAGCCCAGAGGGGAATATGATACCAAATGACGCCTTCTAGGAACTTTTCCAACTATTTTCAGGTCCTCACACATGCATCTGCATGTCTTGCTCTCAAAAACAACTGCGCAGTAATGGCGCGAAAATGAGGCTCAGCCTACAACTGGGAAGGCCCTTCCTGACTGGAAAAGGTGTCTAACATAGTGCCTGACGTTAAAAAACGTTCCCCAAGTTTATAAGTGTGAAATACCAGCATTAACATGTATAAAATGCCCAAATAAAGCAATCGATTTTGCCCATAAAAGTGTCTACCAGTTTTATAGCCCATATTAAGCCCTTTATTCTGCTTGAGACTAAGAAAATGGCTTACCGGTCCCCATGAGGGGAAATGACAGCCTTCCAGCATTACACAGTCTTGTTAGAAATAAGGCTAGTCATACCTTAAGCAGAAAAGTCTGCTAACTGTTTCCCCCAACTGAAGTTACTTCATCTCAACAGTCCTATGTGGAAACAGCAAAGGATTTTAGTTACTGTCTGCTAAAATCATCTTCCTCTCACAAACAGAATTCTTCATCTCTTTCTGTTTCAGAGTAAATAGTACATACCAGCACTATTTTAAAATAATAAACTCTTGATAGTAGAATAAAAAAACTACAACTAAACACCACATACTCTTAACCATCTCCGTGGAGATGTTGCCTGTGCAACGGCAAAGAGAATGACTGGGGTGGGCGGAGCCTAGGAGGGACTATATGGCCAGCTTTGCTGGGACTCTTTGCCATTTCCTGTTGGGGAAGAGATATTCCCACAAGTAAGGATGACGCCGTGGACCGGACACACCAATGTTGGAGAAATGGAACATAAGGTAAAGAAAAGTTTACAAAGAACAGGAATATACATGGGAAGACTTAACCTCTGTGGGCAGTCACGAAGAACAAGCTGTACTATATAAACTCATAAGGCAGCATTTATAATAAAAAAGTAAACAAATGGCTCTCAACTTCCTGATAAGACTACAATTTACGTAATTATTTTATTAAAAGAGCAGGTGAATAATGTGGGTATGTGATGACTTTAGAGTTGTGATCTGCATCTCTCTTAGGATACCGCTATTATTATAAATCAGAATAGCCTGACAGAGATAGATTTATTTATTAACTCTGCAGCTGCCAGATACGTGCTGATTATAAAGCACTGCATTGCACTGTACTCTGGAGTCATGTGGTGATAAAAACCAAACATTATCTGGTTTTTATTTATCCAAAACTAACACACGTGAATGCCCTCGATTACGCCTGATCATCATACTCCCCATCACAGGCTGATGTGTTTATCCTCTAATGTATTAACAGAGGTCTTATTGGAAATTATATTTGAGTATGAACTTTCTACACAGATGAAAAGGCTCATCATGGGGTGCTGTGAACTTATTACGGTTACAAAACTATTTACCCAAAACTACTTGGGAATGGAAAAAATTTGGATTTTGGCTTTCAAAATATTTGTCTGTTTGTATCTGTAAAATAAGACAGCTAGGAAAGGGATAGGACCAAGTGCAAACAGAAATATCTTGTGTCATTTAGGCAATATTTACAGCTTGTAAATTTAACACTGCTGTATACATAGTACCAACAGAAAGATAGTGCTGTAATAAGAAAGGTAGAAGTTGTTTTAAATAAATATAGGCATTCATTTGTTTTTTAGAACACACACACAAAAAAGCAAAGATGCAGGTAGACAAGATTGTGACTTAATGGAGGGGAAACAGTAGTTTTTAATCATTTTATGTGAAAAAAAATGTAATGAAAAGGTCTGGATTTTGGAATAATTTGGAATTCCGGATTTGGGGATTTGTACCTGGTACTGCATCATTTTTTTTTTTTCATGGTTCAAAGCACTACATTTAAAAATATATATATAAATACAATTTTCCCTCTTTCTCTAGGTATCCTTTTATAGAAACTTAATTTCCATGAGAGTGTACTGAGGTAGTCTCAGAACAGTGTACATGATTAGAACACTATATGGCAGCAGTATGTAATACAATAAAGGGTATACATGCTATAAAGTGCACAAGACACCGACACCCATACGCCTAGGCTAAAAACAAATTCCCACTGTTTAATTGTATCCTCTATTTGAGTTTAATTTTAACTTCCATGTCTGTTTAAGTTTTGCAGATGCCCATGGGGTTATGTAGAGAATAATAGAAATAGTAGCACTCATTTTTCTCTTTGCCAAAGTTAGTTTATTTGCTCCAAGGTTCAAAATATATATTCTTATCTATTTTTTTTAATCTTACAGCAAATAAACTTTGACAAGAGAAAAAGAAGCAATATTGTTACCTTTCTATTGTTTATGTTATTGTAGTGTAGTGCAGGGTCCAGATATTGTTACCTTTCTATTGTTTATGTTATTGTAGTGTAGTGCAGGGCCCAGATATTGTTACATTTCTATTGCTTATGTTATTGTAGTGTAGTGCATGGTCCAGATATTGTTACCTTTCTATTGTTTATGTTATTGTAGTGTAGTGTAGTGCAGGGTCCAGATATTGTTACCTTTCTATTGCTTATGTTGTTGTAGTATAGTGCAGGGTCCAGATATTATTATCGTTCTATTGTTTATGTTATTGTAGTGTAGTGCAGGGTCCAGATATTGTTACCTTTCTATTGTTTATGTTATTGTAGTGTAGTGCAGGGTCCAGATATTGTTACCTTTCTATTGTTTATGTTATTGTAATGTAGTCCAGGGTCCAGATATTGTTACCTTTCTATTGCTTATGTTATTGTAGTATAGTGCAGGGTCCAGATATTATTATCGTTCTATTGTTTATGTTACTGTAGTGTAGTGTAGAGTGTAGTGAAGTGCAGGGTCCAGATATTGTGCACCCTCTTATACCCATTGGTGCTGGAGAGACTTT
Organism: Bombina bombina; assembly: GCF_027579735.1. Classification (NCBI taxonomy): domain Eukaryota; kingdom Metazoa; phylum Chordata; class Amphibia; order Anura; family Bombinatoridae; genus Bombina; species Bombina bombina. Next base: position 45,837,410 of record NC_069504.1, on the reverse strand, counting down.
AAATGTTATATTAAATGTCATTTAAAATAATTGTATCTATAAATTGATGTGTATTGATGAAACAAAACCAAATTGAGTATTTATTAAAAGGGATACAAAACACAAAACAACATTTTGAGATATAGACAGCGCATAATATTAAAAAAAAAAAGTTTCCAATTTGCTTATGTTATCAAATCTGCTTCGTACCCATGATATTCTGTGTTGAGGAAATATCTAGGTAGGCGTCTGGAGCGCTACATGGCAGGAAATAGTGCTGCCTTCTAGTGCTCTTGCTGCCATATAGTGCTCCAGAAATGGGCTGGCTCCTAAGCATATGCCCCTGCTTTTCAACAAAAGATACCAAGAGATCAAAGACAATTTGAAACTAAAAGAAAGTTATAAGGTTGTTCAAAAACTAAATTATGCTTACCTGATAATTTCCTTTTGTTCTGATGGAAAGAGTCCACAGCTGTATTCATTACTTTTGGGAAATAAGAACCTGGCCACCAGGAGGAGGCAAAGAAACCCCAGCCAAAGGCTTAAATACTCCTCCCACTCCCCTCATCCCCCAGTCATTCTGCCGAGGATCAAGGAACAGTAGAAGAAATATCAGGGTGAAAGGTGCCAGAAGAATAATAAAGACGCCCCACATAAAATTACGGGTGGGGAAATTATCAGGTAATCATAATTTATGTTTTTCTTCTTAAATGGAAAGAGTCCACAGCTGCATTCATTACTTTTGGGAAAACAATACCCAAGCTATAGAATACACTGAATGCCAAGATGGGAGAGTACAATAGGCGGCCCATACTAAGGGCAACAGGCCTGAACCTCTACCCAATAAAAAACCTTGCTTCATCAGAAGCCGAGAAAACTTTAAGAGGAAAAGCCCCAATAACACTGACTCGCAGTTAGTCCAGAAGCCAAACTAGAGACCGCAAACAGACTCGCCTGAGCCAACAGTCCTCCAGGAGACACTGTCACCCAACAAACGGTCCCCCACCACTCACCCCCCACAAATGAAGGGGACACCAGCCGAAACCCCCAAGGGGACAAGGCAAAGGAGAACCGAGAAAACCGAAAGGTCCCCTAATACAAAAAAGAACACTTTCAAGAGTGAGCCCAGCTCACCTAGACCCAAAGGGACCCAAACATGGAAAGGAGGCCAAACGAAACCCGGGATAAAACCGGGCACAGAGACAGAAATGACGTCTATCCAATATCCTGCAAGCATGGAATGCCACTGAAGAGGCAAAGTACAACCAGTGTCTGACCATAGATAACCAAGGCATTCGACCATGAAAACGTGTGTAATACACCCAGGTGAGAAACCCAAGTGTGAGAACACAGAGTCCATAACAGGACAACACAGAGGGTACTTGTGAGGAAGAATAAGCAGTCAAGCAAGAACCAGACCACAAAAGCAACCCCCGGACAGAGGGCACGCTCCAGGCAACCTAAGTTGCCGGACCTACACACAGGTCCCTAAAAATGGGAACACAAAACCTCAATCAAGGCCCCCCGAGGAGAGTATACCCTCAGAACCTGAAGGAAGAGTAAACCCTCTTCTGAAATCAATGGAGCAAGGAGAAAGGAAAATCTATACCTTAGCAGACTGAGCTAACAGGATAGACTCAACAAGCTCACACATCCAGAGGAGACTGTGACCCGAACGCAGCGCCTTAGACCGCTCGGCCATCCTGACCTGCAGATCCACACCCAGCTGGACCAAGTCAGCCTCAGGGATCCAAGACAGGGGAACAAAAGAATCCTGAAACAGGTACAGGAATGAGCGTAAGGATAGCACAGCCATCCCCACAGAGTACAAGTACAACCCGACTCTGAAAACAGACAGCAACGCCATAGACCTAAGGATCTATCAAAAAAGGGCCCAATAAGTCTGACTTGGAGCCAGCAAGACCCCAGGGGGAACTCATCCCACCTTTCCGCCTCCCATCCAGGAGTAGCCCCGAGCAAGGACTATCTCCATAGGGAGGAGAATATCCCCTAAAGGAAAGGGACGATGCCGGAAAGGCAACTACTGTACTCAAGGCCCGAAACCACTGACTAATGGGAAAAGAAATTCCCAACACAGATGTCCTAGAAAAGGACCCCCCTACAAGTAGCTTGCCAAGCAGAGGTACAGCCAACCCATTCGCCTACAGAGCAGGGAATCCATGGAAACACTGGCAAGCTGACCAGGGAAATGCAACCCTAAGGAGCACCAAAAATTGGACATGAAGCAGCTGGGTATGAACCAACAACCCTTAAGGCGCAAGCCACACAGCAAACCACCAGATGATGGTGGCAAAGAGTAAAAAATACTCAGAAAACCTGGCCAGCCATGACCAGGTTAGGTAGATGGACCAAGGACATAGCCCAAGTTCCCACTACCGTGGAACACCCCGACCAGTCCTGAGATCCAAGGTTCCAAAACCACCCAAGACTGTCAGGAAAAAGGCCAAGCGATGCTTCAGCAACCATAAGTCTCAGGGAGAAAAACAGGTCTGGGCACCTAATAGTTCAGGCAAATCTTACCCTAGAACTAAACAACCCAGCTGGCCAAAAAGCCAGGCACAAGGGATACGGATGCATATCCAGAGAATACGGATAGCGAGAACTCGAAATCCCGACCAAAGGAAGGAACCACCACTAGCTAAAGTCTAACGCTCCAAGGAGCAAGACTAGAAGTTGTATGAAGATACTTCTCAGAGCCTCAGGACAAACAAGGGATACCTTGAGGTAAAAAAAAAAATCCTACTAGCAGGACTAGTCTCCCTATCACCTCCGCACAAGGAAGAGAAAGGCACTAAGCCTAGCCAGCTACAGAAAACCCGGAGCTAAACAGAGTCACTGCAGGGAGCAACCATCAGCCAGAAACAGAGATCCCTAAAAGGAGATCCAACTCACCCGGGGACAATGGAAGAAGACCCAAAGGTCTCTTATAATTCAGACAGACAGTACACGTCAAAGAGTAAAAGCTGTATCTAGATATACTATAAACAGCTTACGCGTAACACCTGCAAGGTGTCAAGAGCTGCAACTGGTTTCAAACTGCAAACCTTCCGCATGCTAGATAGCTATCCTGTACAAGCTGTTGGATCAAGCCCAAAAGGACAAATCCAGAGGCCTAAAAATGAAGGCCAAACCGCTCAACTGCGGTAAGGGGTGTTAAGCCCACCAACCCTCCACCACATGGGGGAGGAAAACTAAGTTCTGATGAAATCAGATGTCAGATAGAATGACGCAGCGGAAAAACTCCACTGCTCGGCCATCTATGACTGAAGGCTATAAACAATCCTTCCCGCCTCACGGACCCTACCGAACCAGCCAAGCAGAACAGTGCCACGTGTCTGAACAGCCACAAGACCTAAGGTCCTAATCGGCAAGCTGCATAAATTCTCCCTTATAGGGGAAAAAACTGAAAATAGACATTTTTAACATAGGACTAACATGCCCAAAACAACTCCCGAAGAAGTAATAAAGAGTATCAATCCCAGAAGGTTCCCGAAGGAAACAAACAAAATAAATAAAAGGCATCCCATCGGATATAAATAAAATATTAGGCAACCCGGAGGTTAACGCCCAAAAAGACACAGGCCTACCCGCAGGACCAGCCAAACGCAGCCCTATCTTTCAAAAACTGGGAAAGATCTCAAACAAATGACAATCAGGAGATTACTTGATCCCCACATGTCTAATCAGGCGCACCATTCAAATTAGCAGACTGAAAATCCCCGTATCTGGTAACGATAGGGTCATTCAATAACTGAAAAACATGTCTGAGCAATACGCAAAGAAACAAGCACATTCTCAAAGAAACTTATGGACTCTGCAGAAGTATGAATTGGTAAGAAACTTGCCTCTCAGAGGACAGGGCCCCCAGAGGTGGATGGCTCAGCAGTCCCATGATTCCCGGAGCCCGAGGAACAAGGCGCTCTTAAATGGCATACGGAACAAAACTTGTCGACATGCGTCATCTAGGCCAATCCGGATTCGTCACCAGACACAGAATCTGAAATCAAAATAGTCTCGGTATCAGAATCCTCTGTAACTGAATCTGAAACAAGCACAGTTTCAGCATCAGAATCCTCCATAACTGGATAGAGGAAATATCAATATGGACTATATATAAAAACAAAAACGGCAGCTGACACCCACAATGACTGGGGCACTCACCACCTCCTATGACCAGACCCCTGTGGACTAGAATATCTCCTTCGCCACATGGTCAGGAATGTGGAAATGGGGAACGGAACCACACCCAAACACAAGGTGAACCGAACAGTCCAAAAAAGTGTGCTCAACCAAAAGGCTGCGTCACATCCAAAGGCCTCAAAGTTCCAACCATGAGCCCATAAACATCACACATAAGCAAGTTGACTCACATAAACATTATTATAAACCCCCCTATTCAATAACCCCCCTCAGAAGATATAAACCCTTGATTCCAAGATACTAACAGAGATTCACTGAGACCCTTATGACCCTATAGTAAGACCCGCAATTGGTGTATAACCTCTCAGGAAAACATTCACATTACAGTACATTGACGATAAAGTAAAATTAAACTATCTTACCGGAATCAACGCCGTGGAACAGGAACACGGCCTTTCAAGTGTGACGAATAGTAGCATCGCCTCCGCCACGGACTTGAGAGAAGAAAGCAGGCAGCGGAGCGAAGTTCGACAACGCCAATTGCTTGAGGAGTTGTTAATATGAGTAGGGATGGTTTCGCAGAAAGACTTTCCCTGCATCTCCGGACTCTAACTTTCATCCAAGCCCTCACTGAGAGACTGACAGGACTATTTAAAACTCCTTTCCCATGCCAAAGAGTATTACCCTCCATAAGAGACACAAAAAAATTTTTTAAAAAAATTCTGACACATCCCTGCCAACTTCCTGGGACAAAAAGCAAAGAATAACTGGGGGATGAGGGGAGTGGGAGGAGAATTTAAGCCTTTGGCTGGGGTGTCTTTGCCTCCTGAATTCCCAAAAGTAATGAATGCAGTTCTGGACTCTTTCCATTTAAGAAGAAAATTGCATACTCCATCTTAATCATGAAAGAAAATGTTTTAGTTTCATGTCCCTTCAACGGTTTGCCCTGCAAAAACACCTAAACCTGAGCCATGCAACATTTCCTCTACTTGACAAGGGCTAAACCCAGTATTGTGTTTGGCTTCTGCACCTGTGATAGAACCTATATTATTTTTTTGCACTGTATGTGTGAACCGTTATGGGTCTAGGTGTTTTGTACAATAAAAATCACAAGCCGTATTACTGAAATGCCAGCCTTTCCCCTCCGGCTATCAGAGTGCAGGAAATGTGGCCTTACTCACCTGCTTGGCAATGTTAACACATTGCAGGTACTGGCTAGCCAATGCAGAGCAGCTGAGAGTCTGCTGTGGATTTTGCTGATAGCACTGGAGGATTTTAGACTGCAGGTCAGCACAAATGGGATAAGCTTCGTATCGTCTGAGGAGAGACAGAAAAAAACATTTTAAGTAAACTTTAATCAGCGGTATCAGCAAATGCAATGCACTTACATTCACTTTACATACACTGGGCTGCTACACACAACTGTATATAAAAACCAATCATTTTATCCATTTGGGACTGGCTCACTAGTGATTTCTTTTAAATATATGCATAGCTTACATCAGCCATTATATCTTAAAACCATTTATCACCATCAATCAGGATCCAGGTCTCCCCTTGTTGTGTCTAATTAGAGAGACATCATAAATGAACTGAATGATGAGGCACTCCGGTCTCTCTTAGGGAGGTGAAATAAGCACAGTTTTTGAGGTATTTTACACCAAAAGAATGCAAAAAACAAATAATATATTTATTACAACATACTTCTATTACATTTAAACATTTTACAGTGAATTCAAAGTTAATCTCAATTTAATGTACCGGTAACAATCTACTTGAAAATGTTATTGTTTAAAAACATAGATAATCCCTTTATTACCCATTCCCCTGGTTTTCATAACCAACACTGTTATATTAATAAAATTTTTACCTCTGTGATTACCTTGTATCTAAGCCTCTGCAGACTGCCCCCTTATCTCAGTGCTTTTTACAAACTTGCATTTCAGCCAATTAGTACAGATTCCTTCAGGGAAATTAGCACAATTATCTATATGGCACATGTGAACTAGCAGTGCATTTTAATAGCTTTTTACAGCCTACCTAGACTTAGCCTTTAACAAAGAATACCAAGAGAACAAAGCAAATTTGATAAAAGTAAATTGGAAAATGTGTTTAAAATGACATGCCCTATCGGAATCATGTAAGTTTCATTTTGACTATAATATTTAAAAAATATAAAATTCTAATCAAACTATAAACTAGTTTGGGTAGTGAAGTCGTAAAGAGGTTACGGGATGAAGTTAAAGACGCAAGAACCATCTCTTCCTACACAAGCAAGTGGCAGCTGGATCATCAGGAAACATCGCCGGCACAATCTATCTATAGGTGTTCAGAAAAAGCAGGCTCTCAGAACGTTAAGTGGGCCCATGAGGAGTTCAGATCTAACATACACACATGTGAGCACTAATACAGGCAGTAGAAGTTTAAATAATTGTGCATAAAGCTTAAACACATACAGCAGCTGAATCATGGGACTTCCCAGAATTTAATTTATAATTTTTCTCGAATAAACTAAGGCCCAAAGGAAACTTTCTGCTATACTAAAGCCTCTATAAAGCAATCAGAAGCTACCTGCGAAGGCACATTGCCTACATTTTTTTCCAGAAACTCTCAGTCAGATGAAACCAATAATAAATATTAGAGGATAATTTTGTTTTCAAAGCTGAGTGTGTAACTTTTAAACCATTTAACTTTGCAAATTGCTACAAAAACCAATCAGAAAGCTTGCGTAAGCTCCCAGGAGCAATGCAGCGCTGGCCGAGAATTAGAAAGGTTAAGAAAAAAGCCAGATGGTTTTTCTCACTGCTCTGAAACCACAAGGTAGTGCACATTCTGATGGCATATCAGGGACAACTGATTATGGAATGCCAGAGGTGACATTAACTGAGACCCAAACGTGACACCGCTTCTGGCATGTAATAAATCAAATGAGCTTTCTCATTGCTCAGTCAATAGCCACTAGAGTCCCCTGACGGCCTGTCTGCTTATGACTAGCTCTCATTGTATTTTCATATGCTCCCATATCCATTTCCAATCTCTTTGGGCACTCCAATGTGATATTGATGAGGCCTTGACAGAAATGGCTCCAGTGGCTGAGAATTTGCCTGGATTAGCATGCAGGGGGGATGTGCTGCCTTTCTATTGATTCAAGGTAGTTGTTATGCTCGCTTAATGCACAGTTTTCACTTTTGGGAAAACTCTAAATGAGATTACTGTCAAACATTATACAGCCATAAAACATAGGGCAGACACCACTCCCCGCAAGCATGAAGCCACCACAAGCTCTGCTAGTAAATGCATTATAGAGTTAGCAATTGATTTCTGTAATATACAGATTCAATGCTACACATCCACTTTAGAACTACTCAAATATGCCGAGATTGCAGAATAAGATAATGAAAGCATGATGCATCTTACAGATATACAGAATTACAAGAAACAGATCCAGGCTGTGGTACAGAATTTATTACTGTGATTACGTGCAGGCCGGTGTTTAATGAGACTCTTTAGTACATATGTAAGATTTGTATATCAGTGAAGCTGAAAACATCTATTGCCCCACACGTGGTTTGCTGTGTCATAAGTTAAAGGGACATTAAAGGGACATGAAACCCAAACATTTGTTTTCATTTTTAAGGTAGAACAGACCATTTTAAACAACTTTCCAGTTTACTTCTATTATCAAATTTGCTTCGTTCTCTTGGTATCCTTTGTTGCAGGAGCAGCAATGCACTACTGGTTTCTAAATGAACAAATGGGTGAGCCAATGACAATCGGTATAAATATATAAATATGCAGCCACCATCAGCAGCTAGAACCTAGGTTTGTTGCTGCTCATGAACTTACCTAGATAAACCTTTCAGCAAAGGATAACAAGAGAAAGAAGCAAATTAAATAATAGAAGTAAATTGGAAAGTTGTTTAAAATTGTATGCTCTGTCTAAATCATGAATCTCTAATTATGACTTTACTGTCCCTTCAAACATTTGATGGGAAATTAAAGGGACAGTCAAGTCCAAAATAAACTTTCATGATTCAAATAGGGCATGGAATTTTTCAAAACTTTCCAATTTACTTTTAGTATCAATTTTGCTTTGTTCTCTTGGTATTCTTAGTTGAAAGCTAAACCTAGGAAGACGAATATGCTAATTTCTTAGACCTTGATGGCTGCCTCTTATGTGAATGCATTTTGACAGTTTTCACCACTAGAGGGCGTTAGTTCACGTGTGTCATGTTGATAACATTGAGCTCACACACGTGAAGTTACCTAGGAGTAAGCATCGATTGGCTAAAATGCAAGTCTGTTAAAAGAACTGAAATAAGGGGACAGTCTACAGGGACTTAGATACAAGGTAAACAGAGGTAAAAAGTGAATTATTATAACTCTGTTGGTTATGCAAAACTGGGGAATGAGTAATAAGGGGATTATCTATATTTTTAAACAACAACAACAACAATTCTGGTGTTGATTGTCCCTTTAAGTTTAAAAATAAAATAAAAAATACCCCTCTTCAATGTACCATTATTTATCTTGCCAGCTTATCCTTTAGCATGTCTTTAATAGTGCCCAAAGAGGCAGTATACCACGGACTTCAGATCTATCATCCTGCAACAGGCTGCGCAGTGCTTCCTTTATATCGGTTCTTAAAGGGAGGCGTTACTCATATGATAATTCACTCGAAAGTGATGCAGCATATCAGTAAAAATCTAACTAGCAAATGAAAATCACATGAACATCTCTAAGTAAAAAAAAAGAAGAGGTTTCGGGCTAGATTTATCAATTAGTGGATGGACATGTGATCCTGTGCACATTTTATCACAAATTGTGGGGTGCAATTACCATTTCACTAGTGAAAGTATGGTTTGCCAACTTCAATAAATGTTAATGAAATTCAAAGAAATACAATGTAGAAATGCACAGATTTTTTTATTAGAGAAGCCAGCATTTGTGAACATTAGTGGGACTAGGGCAGTTGTAGACACAAATTTTTTTTGCCCTTGAGCCAGCGCTGTAATTTCCACAAATATTTTTCCCGGCTGCTTTTGCTTGTTTGTACTTTGCTCCTCCCCTGCCCAATTTCACTATGAATGTTGTGGGCGTGCGGTGGGGCTTGCAAAGTTGCGCTGCTAGCCTAAACCTGCCTGCCTATCTGTGCTCAGTGACGTGTGGAGTAGTGGAGTCACTCACTGCTGTGCTGTCTCTCTAAACGTGGACTGGGAAATCGTGAGGGGGATGCCTGGCACCTGACCGCATGACTGTCTGACACTGTCACTAAAGTGAAGGAGCCACGTATGATGCCCACCATACTGGTACGGTTACGGTACACTAAGTGCACACTGAAAAGGTAGGAGGGGAGGGCGGACAGGGGTCTGAGGGTGGGCAGAGTGCAGAGGTAATTGGCCATAAGAAGCGGTAGGCATGTGGCCCGGGGCTGTGCACTGACAGACTTGGAACAGAGTCAGAGAGCAGAATTTTCATAGTTTGCGCACCTAAACCTTTTCTTTAGTGATTTATTTTAGAGTGCTCTGTTTATCTTTCATTTGATGCTCTGCTGAGCCAGGGAGCAGCTCTAGGCATGAGCTTTAGAATTAATGCAGTGCAGATGACATGTTTTGCGAGTGTGTGTGTGTGTCTAAGTGTTTGTGTGTGTGCCTGAGTGTTTTTCTGTGTGTGTCTGAGTGTGTTTCCGAGTGTTTGTGTGTGCATCCGAGTGTGTTTTTAAATGCGTTTGAGTGTTTGTATGTGTGTGTGCCTGTGTTTTTGTGTGTGTGTGTCTGCTTTCTGGGGGGGTGACACCATAACTTACCGCACTGGGTGACACCAACCCTAGTGACGCCACTGCCAATCACCCTATCAAATGAATCTGGGGTGATCTTCACCCACAAAGTCTTAAGTTGGTGGAGAGGGTTTACCAACTAGCAGTTTAAGCCGCTGCTTCAAAAATATCAGCCGCAGGCTCAAGAAAGCAACGATTGGTACTTTCGGCAAATGATACGTCTAGCACTTTACCTTGATTCTTCAGCTCCCCAGAGAGAGTGTTCTGTGAGAAGTTATTCTTCAGCTACTCTTTTGACTTTCATTTGTGTGGTGAAAAGGAACAACCAATCGGCATCATCAGTGCTGAGTTCACACATTGTTTTACTATGATCTCATGGGATTTTACCATATTCTTGTAAGATTTCATAAACTTCCTTAAACTGAGGAGGGAAATAAAGTGACTGTACCAGGACAAGAACCCTGATTGGCTGCTTAAAGACCCTTTACAATAGAATATGGCTACTGAGGAAATGTTAAGATAAAATATCTTCCTTTTTTACATAGAAATGCTATTTCTCTTCTCTTTCTAATGATTTAGCATTTGGGTCCCTTAGTGACCCCAGAAAAAGGTGTTAAGAAACATATTAAAGAGGCTTTTCAAGGAGTGTGTCCCTGGTCTGCAAATCAAAGCAAATTATCCTAAGAAAATTAAAATTTTACCTCCGTTTGCTTGCTGATCTTTTGTACTGTAGTGCTTAAAAGGGTATGAAACTCAAAACCTTTCTTAACAAGAATATTTCAAATGGAAAAGTGCTTTGTTTTCTAATAGATGTTCTTGTGCTGAATAAAAACTTTATTTTTTCCCGTTGGAGTTTTACAATAAACCAATGAGCAGTAGAGTCCTGGGATTCAGTTGGGTACAATCATGCAGTTCCTGTTAGTTTAATTTTAAATTATTTTATTCAAAAAATATTTAAACACTTGTAAAGGCTGATCTATAATATTACTCAAACATTTTTCTATCATGTATATGCCCCTTCAGCTGCTGATTTTATTTAAACAAACACCATCAATGTCCCTTTAAAGGGATATGAAACCCAGTGTTCTCCCCATCACCAACTGGCTCATTTTACTGACCACCGGCTAAAAGTTTAGCCAATATTGTGCTAAAATTAGCAAAAACATAATTTATGCTTACCTGATAAATTCCTTTCTTCTGTTGTGTGATCAGTCCACGGGTCATCATTACTTCTGGGATATAACTCCTCCCCAACAGGAAATGCAAGAGGATTCACCCAGCAGAGCTGCATATAGCTCCTCCCCTCTACGTCAGTCCCAGTCATTCGACCAAGAATCAACGAGAAAGGAGTAACCAAGGGTGAAGTGGTGACTGGAGTATAATTTAAAAGATATTTACCTGCCTTAAAAACAGGGCGGGCCGTGGACTGATCACACAACAGAAGAAAGGAATTTATCAGGTAAGCATAAATTATGTTTTCTTCTGTTATGTGTGATCAGTCCACGGGTCATCATTACTTCTGGGATACCAATACCAAAGCAAAAGTACACGGATGACGGGAGGGATAGGCAGGCTCATTATACAGAAGGAACCACTGCCTGAAGAACCTTTCTCCCAAAAATAGCCTCCGAAGAAGCAAAAGTGTCAAATTTGTAAAATTTGGAAAAAGTATGAAGCGAAGACCAAGTTGCAGCCTTGCAAATCTGTTCAACAGAGGCCTCATTCTTAAAGGCCCAAGTGGAAGCCACAGCTCTAGTAGAGTGAGCTGTAATTCTTTCAGGAGGCTGCTGTCCAGCAGTCTCATAGGCTAAACGTATTATGCTACGAAGCCAAAAAGAGAGAGAGGTAGCAGAAGCTTTTTGACCTCTCCTCTGTCCAGAATAAACGACAAACAGGGAAGAAGTTTGGCGAAAATCTTTAGTTGCCTGCAAGTAGAACTTGAGGGCACGAACTACATCCAGATTGTGTAGAAGACGTTCCTTCTTTGAAGAAGGATTTGGACACAAGGATGGAACAACAATCTCTTGATTGATATTCTTGTTAGTGACTACCTTAGGTAAGAACCCAGGTTTAGTACGCAGAACTACCTTGTCTGAGTGAAAAATCAGATAAGGAGAATCACAATGTAAGGCTGATAACTCAGAGACTCTTCGAGCCGAGGAAATAGCCATTAAAAACAGAACTTTCCAAGATAACAATTTTATATCAATGGAATGAAGGGGTTCAAACGGAACACCCTGTAAAACGTTAAGAACTAAGTTTAAACTCCATGGCGGAGCAACAGCTTTAAACACAGGCTTGATCCTAGCTAAAGCCTGACAAAAGGCCTGGACGTCTGGATTTTCTGACAGACGCCTGTGTAACAAGATGGACAGAGCTGAAATCTGTCCCTTTAATGAACTAGCTGATAAACCCTTTTCTAACCCTTCTTGTAGAAAAGACAATATCCTAGGGATCCTAACCTTACTCCAGGAGTAACGTTTGGATTCGCACCAGTATAGGTATTTACGCCATATTTTATGGTAAATCTTTCTGGTAACAGGCTTCCTAGCCTGTATCAGGGTATCAATAACCGACTCAGAAAAACCACGTTTTGATAAAATCAAGCGTTCAATTTCCAAGCAGTCAGCTTCAGAGAAGTTAGATTTTGATGTTTGAATGGACCCTGTATCAGAAGGTCCTGTCTTAGAGGTAGAGACCAAGGCGGACAGGATGACATGTCCACTAGATCTGCATACCAAGTCCTGCGTGGCCATGCAGGCGCTATTAGAATCACTGATGCTCTTTCTTGTTTGATTTTGGCAATCAATCGAGGAAGCAGCGGGAAGGGTGGAAACACATAAGCCATCCCGAATTTCCAAGGTGCTGTCAAAGCATCTATCAGAACCGCTCCCGGATCCCTGGATCTGGACCCGTAGCGAGGAAGTTTGGCGTTCTGGCGAGACGCCATGAGATCTATCTCTGGTTTGCCCCAACGTCGAAGTATTTGGGCAAAGACCTCCGGATGAAGTTCCCACTCCCCCGGATGAAAAGTCTGGCGACTCAAGAAATCCGCCTCCCAGTTCTCCACTCCCGGGATGTGGATTGCTGACAGGTGGCAAGAGTGTGACTCTGCCCAGCGAATTATCTTTGATACTTCCACCATTGCTAGGGAGCTTCTTGTCCCTCCCTGATGGTTGATGTAAGCTACAGTCGTGATGTTGTCCGACTGAAACCTGATGAACCCCCGAGTTGTTAATTGGGGCCAAGCCAGAAGGGCATTGAGAACTGCTCTCAATTCCAGAATGTTTATTGGAAGGAGACTCTCCTCCTGATTCCATAGTCCCTGAGCCTTCAGAGAATTCCAGACAGCGCCCCAACCTAGTAGGCTGGCGTCTGTTGTAACAATTGTCCAGTCTGGCCTGCTGAATGGCATCCCCCTGGACAGGTGTGGCCGATGAAGCCACCATAGAAGAGAATTTCTGGTCTCTTGATTCAGATTCAGAGTAGGGGACAAATCTGAGTAATCCCCATTCCACTGACTTAGCATGCATAATTGCAGAGGTCTGAGGTGTAGGCGTGCAAAAGGTACTATGTCCATTGCCGCTACCATTAAGCCGATCACCTCCATACATTGAGCTACTGACGGGTGTTGAATGGAATGAAGGGCACGGCATGCATTTTGAAGCTTTGTTAACCTGTCCTCTGTCAGGTAAATCTTCATTTCTACAGAATCTATAAGAGTCCCCAAGAATGGAACTCTTGTGAGAGGAAAAAGAGAACTCTTCTTTTCGTTCACTTTCCATCCATGCGACCTTAGAAATGCCAGAACTAACTCTGTATGAGACTTGGCAGTTTGAAAGCTTGAAGCTTGTATTAGAATGTCGTCTAGGTATGGAGCTACCGAAATCCCTCGCGGCCTTAGTACCGCCAGAAGGGCACCCAGAACCTTTGTGAAGATTCTTGGAGCCGTAGCCAATCCGAATGGAAGAGCTACAAACTGGTAGTGCCTGTCTAAGAAGGCAAACCTTAGATACCGGTGATGATCCTTGTGGATCGGTATGTGAAGGTAAGCATCCTTTAAATCCACTGTGGTCATGTACTGACCCTCTTGGATCATGGGTAGAATTGTCCGAATAGTTTCCATTTTGAACGATGGAACTCTTAGGAATTTGTTTAGAATCTTTAAATCTAAGATTGGCCTGAAAGTTCCCTCTTTTTTGGGAACCACGAACAGGTTTGAGTAGAACCCTTGTCCTTGTTCCGACCGCGGAACCGGATGGATCACTCCCATTGTTAACAGATCTTGTACGCAGCGTAGAAACGCTTCTTTCTTTATCTGGTTTGTTGACAACCTTGACAGATGAAATCTCCCTCTTGGGGGAGATAATTTGAAGTCTAGAGGGTATCCCTGAGATATGATCTCTAGTGCCCAGGGATCCTGAACATCTCTTGCCCAGGCCTGGGCGAAGAGAGAGAGTCTGCCCCCCACTAGATCCGGTCCCGGATCGGGGGCTCTCGGTTCATGCTGTCTTTGGGGCAGCAGCAGGTTTCCTGGCCTGCTTGCTCTTGTTCCAGGACTGGTTAGGCTTCCAGCCTTGCCTGTAACGGGCAACAGCTCCTTCCTGTTTTGGTGCAGTGGAGGTTGATGCTGCTCCTGTTTTGAAATTCCGAAAGGGACGAAAATTAGACTGTCTAGCCTTAGCTTTGGCCTTGTCTTGAGGTAGGGCGTGGCCCTTACCTCCTGTAATGTCAGCGATAATTTCTTTCAAACCGGGCCCGAATAAGGACTGCCCCTTGAAAGGTATATTAAGTAATTTGGACTTAGAAGTAACATCAGCTGACCAGGATTTTAGCCACAGCGCTCTGCGTGCCTGTATGGCGAATCCTGAGTTCTTAGCCGTAAGTTTGGTTAAATGTACTACGGCCTCCGAAATGAAAGAATTAGCTAGTTTAAGGACTCTAAGCCTGTCCGTAATGTCGTCTAGCGTAGAGGAACTAAGGTTCTCTTCAAGCGACTCAATCCAAAATGCTGCCGCAGCCGTAATCGGCGCGATACATGCAAGGGGTTGTAATATAAAACCTTGTTGAACAAACATTTTCTTAAGGTAACCCTCTAATTTTTTATCCATTGGATCTGAGAAAGCACAGCTATCCTCCACCGGGATAGTGGTACGCTTAGCTAAAGTAGAAACTGCTCCCTCCACCTTGGGGACCGTTTGCCATAAGTCCCGAGTGGTGGCGTCTATTGGAAACATCTTTCTAAATATCGGAGGGGGTGAGAACGGCACACCGGGTCTATCCCACTCCTTAGTAACAATTTCAGTTAGTCTCTTAGGTATAGGAAAAACGTCAGTACTCGCCGGTACCGCAAAGTATTTATCCAACCTACACAGTTTCTCTGGTATTGCAACGGTGTTACAATCGTTGAGAGCTGCTAAGACCTCCCCTAGTAGTACACGGAGGTTCTCCAATTTAAATTTAAAATTTGAAATATCTGAGTCCAATCTGTTTGGATCAGAACCGTCACCCACAGAATGAAGCTCTCCGTCCTCATGCTCTGCGAGCTGTGACGCAGTATCAGACATGGCCCTAGCATTGTCAGCGCACTCTGTTCTCACCCCAGAGTGATCACGCTTGCCTCTTAGTTCTGGTAATTTAGACAAAACTTCAGTCATAACAGTAGCCATATCTTGTAATGTTATCTGTAATGGCCGCCCAGATGTACTAGGCGCCAAAATATCACGCACCTCCCGGGCGGGAGATGCAGGTACTGCCGCGTGAGGCGAGTTAGTCGGCATAACTCTCCCCTCGCTGTTTGGTGAAATTTGTTCACATTGTACAGATTGACTTTTATTTAAAGTAGCATCAATACAGTTAGTACATAAATTTCTATTGGGCTCCACCTTGGCATTGGAACAAATGACACAGATATCTTCCTCTGAGTCAGACATGTTTAACACACTAGCAAAAAAACTTACAACTTGGTTATAATCTTTTTTAGCAGAAAAACGTACTGTGCCTCAAAGAGGTACTAACGATTAAATGACAGTTGAAATAATGAACTGAAAAACAGTTATAGCATCAAACTTTAAAACAACACAACTTTTAGCAAAGGTTTGTTCCCATTAGTAAAACAACACTAATTAAATTTGTACATAAGAATACAAAACAACGTCTTTATTCACAGTCACTATAAGAATTCTCACAGCTCTGCTGAGAGAATTTACCTCCCTTCAAAGAAGCTTGAGGACCCCTGAGATCTGTCAGAGATGAACCGGATCATGTAGGAAATATAAAAGTAACTGACTGGAATTTTTTGATGCGTAGCAAAGAGCGCCAAAAACGGCCCCTCCCTCTCCCACACAGCAGTGAAGAGAAAACGAAACTGTCACAATTAAAGCAAAAAACTGCCAAGTGGAAAATAATGCCCAAATATTTATTCACACAGTACCTCAGCAATGTAAACGATTCTACATTCCAGCAAAAACGTTTAACATGAGAATAGGTATTAAAAGGATTAGTGACCCTTAACAGAGTAGTTCCGGTGAAATACCATCCCCAGAATACTGAAGTGTATACATACATGTCATTTTAACGGTATGGCAGGATTTTCTCATCAATTCCATTCAGAAAATAAAAACTGCCACATACCTCAATGCAGATTCCTCTGCCCGCTGTCCCCTGATCTGAAGCCTTTACCTCCCTCAGATGGTCGAGAACAGCAATATGATCTTAACGACTCCGGTTAAAATCATAGTAAAAATCTCTGTCAGATTCTTCCTCAAACTCTGCCAGAGAAGTAATAACACGCTCCGGTGCTATTTTAAAATAACAAACTTTTGATTGAAGTCATAAAAACTAAGTATAATCACCATAGTCCTCTCACACATCCTATCTAGTCGTTGGGTGCAAGAGAATGACTGGGACTGACGTAGAGGGGAGGAGCTATATGCAGCTCTGCTGGGTGAATCCTCTTGCATTTCCTGTTGGGGAGGAGTTATATCCCAGAAGTAATGATGACCCGTGGACTGATCACACATAACAGAAGAAAACTAAATAAATTGTTATTGCACAAATTATCATTCCATACACATATATTAAATGATGCAATTAATTTGTGCTTTGGAAAGCACAGCATGATATAATATTAGAAAATATTACACGGCCCCAACCTGGCTACTTCATAATGTCACCCAGCTGGCTACTTCATAATGTCACCCACCTGGCTACTTCATAATGTCACCCACCTGGCTACTTCATAATGTCACCCAGCTGGCTACTTCATAATGTCACCCAGCTGGCTACTTCTTAATGTCACCCACCTGGCTACTTCATAATGTCACCCACCTGGCTACTTCATAATGTCACCCACCTGGCTACTTCATAATGTCACCCAGCTGGCTACTTCATAATGTCACCCACCTGGCTACTTCATAATGTCACCCAGCTGGCTACTTCATAATGTCACCCAGCTGGCTACTTCATAATGTCACCCACCTGGCTACTTCATAATGTCACCCACCTGGCTACTTCATAATGTCACCCAGCTGGCTACTTCATAATGTCACCCAGCTGGCTACTTCATAATGTCACCCACCTGGCTACTTCATAATGTCACCCACCTGGCTACTTCATAATGTCACCCACCTGGCTACTTCATAATGTCACCCACCTGGCTACTTCATAATGTCACCCAGCTGGCTACTTCATAATGTCACCCACCTGGTTACTTCATAATGTCACCCACCTGGCTACTTCATAATGTCACCCACCTGGCTACTTCATAATGTCACCCACCTGGCTACTTCATAATGTCACCCACCTGGCTACTTCATAATGTCACCCACCTGGCTACTTCATAATGTCACCCACCTGGCTACTTCATAATGTCACCCACCTGGCTACTTCATAATGTCACCCACCTGGCTACTTCTTAATGTCACCCACCTGGCTACTTCATAATGTCACCCACCTGGCTACTTCATAATGTCACCCACCTGGCTACTTCATAATGTCACCCACCTGGCTACTTCATAATGTCACCCACCTGGCTACTTCATAATGTCACCCAGCTGGCTACTTCATAATGTCACCCAGCTGGCTACTTCTTAATGTCACCCACCTGGCTACTTCATAATGTCACCCACCTGGCTACTTCATAATGTCACCCACCTGGCTACTTCATAATGTCACCCAGCTGGCTACTTCATAATGTCACCCACCTGGCTACTTCATAATGTCACCCAGCTGGCTACTTCATAATGTCACCCAGCTGGCTACTTCATAATGTCACCCACCTGGCTACTTCATAATGTCACCCACCTGGCTACTTCATAATGTCACCCAGCTGGCTACTTCATAATGTCACCCAGCTGGCTACTTCATAATGTCACCCACCTGGCTACTTCATAATGTCACCCACCTGGCTACTTCATAATGTCACCCACCTGGCTACTTCATAATGTCACCCAGCTGGCTACTTCATAATGTCACCCACCTGGTTACTTCATAATGTCACCCACCTGGCTACTTCATAATGTCACCAACCTGGCTACTTCATAATGTCACCCACCTGGCTACTTCATAATGTCACCCACCTGGCTACTTCATAATGTCACCCACCTGGCTACTTCATAATGTCACCCACCTGGCTACTTCATAATGTCACCCACCTGGCTACTTCATAATGTCACCCACCTGGCTACTTCTTAATGTCACCCACCTGGCTACTTCATAATGTCACCCACCTGGCTACTTCATAATGTCACCCACCTGGCTACTTCATAATGTCACCCACCTGGTTACTTTATAATGTCACCCACCTGGCTACTTCATAATGTCACCCACCTGGCTACTTCATAACTTCACTCACCTGGCTACTTCATAATGTCACCCACCTGGTTACTTCATAATGTCACCCACCTGGTTACTTCATAATGTCACCCAGCTGGCTACTTCTTAATGTCACCCACCTGGTTACTTCATAATGTCACCCACCTGGCTACTTCATAATGTCACCCAGCTGGCTACTTCTTAATGTCACCCACCTGGTTACTTCATAATGTCACCCAGCTGGCTACTTCATAATGTCACCCACCTGGTTACTTCATAATGTCACCCAGCTGGTTACTTCATGTCACCCACCTGGTTACTTCATAATGTCACCCACCTGGTTACTTCATAATGTCACCCAGCTGGTAAAACATTCTGTGGAGAGCACTGAAAGCTAAAAATGTATTTTGTGATTCAGACAGAACAAACCAGTTTACTTCTATCAGCACATTTGCTTCCCTCCCATGATATTCTGTGTTAAAGAGATACCTAGGTATCATCTGTAGCACTACATGGCAGGAAATAGTGCTGCCTCTAGTGCTCTTGTAAATGAATAACATTCTTACAAAGCTGCTGCCAGATAGTGCTCCAGACACGTGCACGCTCCTGAGCTTCAGCAGAGTTCCCTTATTGCCCCACTCACCCTGCTCTGCCAGACCACTAAGAGCCATCTGCTCATTTCTCCAATGCAGCTGCTTTATTTTTTTTACCTCCTATCATGTGGTTAAATACACTATAGGCTTTTTACTAGAAAGTACAGCTTCACGAGTATGCGTTCCAGCTTCTGAGGTCTCGCATGACGACAAGATGTTCTTTCTAGTAATAAACCGGCCGCTGAAAACTATAGTGCATTAAACCACATGATAGGAAGTAAAAAAAATAAAGCAGCCGGCTCTTAACGGTCTAACAGGGCAGGGTGAGCGGGGCAATAAGGGAACTCTGCAGAAGCTCCTGGTTGCCATCTTCTCGGCCATGCTGCTGGTCTCAGATTAGGATTTAGAATTATGCAGCAGCATTGGAGAGATGAGCAGCCGGCTCTTAGTGGTCTGACAGGGCAGGGTGAGTGGGGCAATAAGGGAACTCTGCAGAAGCTCCTGGTTGCCACCTTCTCAGCCATGCTGCTGGTCTCAGATTAGGATTTAGAATTATGCAGCAGCATTGGAGAGATGAGCAGCCGGCTCTTAGTGGTCTGACAGGGCAGGGTGAGCGGGGCAATAAGGGAACTCTGCAGAAGCTCCTGGTTGCCATCTTCTCAGCCATGCTGCTGGTCTCAGATTAGGATTTAGAATTATGCAGCAGCATTGGAGAGATGAGCAGCCGGCTCTTAGTGGTCTGACAGGGCAGGGTGAGCGGGGCAATAAGGGAACTCTGCTGAAGCTCCTGGTTGCTATCTTCTCGGTCATCCTGCTGGTCTCAGATTATCGGGTGAGGTTTCTTCTTCATCCTCATTAGATCCCCCACAAAAATATGTTGTTATGCCAGCCATCCATTGTGAGGGATAGAAGGACCGGCATTTTGGCATCTAAGTGGCTGTAACTGTGGGTGAAAAAGTAGGAGCAAGGCCAGCTTAGTCCTTGTGAGTATCTTCCATTTTCCATATTATTATTGGGAGGGTAACCCTGGATTTCTACTCAGTGGCTCTTGAATGTCCCAAAGCACCTGGGTTTATTTCTAGTCTGACGAAGTATCAATTATTAGAGTAATTATATATAGGGTTTACTGTTTTTATGGAAACTGCTCATTAGTATATATATATATATATATATATATATATATATAAAGCAATGTCCAAAAGAATACACTCGCCAATCCAGAATGTGTAGTACATCACCTGTGCTGTGTAGAAAATAGCCAAGTTGAAATCCATTCATTCATCAAGAACAGAAGCACTGCACTCACCGGATTTTCATTGAAATAAAATGTCCTTTTATTGAAAATCCGGTGAGTGCAGTGCTTCTGTTCTGGATGAATGGATTTCAACTTAACTGATATATTATATACTCACACACACACACACACATATACACAGGTGTATGAATATATATAAAATTGAATTACTGTTTTTCTGTGGCATATGCACATAGCCTGTGAGGAACATGCATAAGTATTCAAACACCTTGCCTGGTCAGAGAGCTGGCAGTGATGTGTATTGCTTCTGTGAAGATGTAATTTGTGCCATACAAGCCACTGCTGACTCTGCAAAAGGCGTGGTGTTTGAATGCTGGTGCACGGGCCCTCACAGCATATGTGCATATGACACAGAAAAACAGTTTTAAGGACTGCATAGCAACGTGAAACAAAATGATGTTATTTAAACCCCAAAACAGGAATGAGTTACACCTGTGTAGAAAACTAAGCTGTGGGTAATGAAAATCTACTAAACATTTTCCAATGCAACAGCAAATCATTTTCATAGTAAACGTCAAGCTTAAAAGGACATAATACTTATATGCTAAATCACTTGAAACTGATAAAGTATAACTGTAAAAAGCTGACAGGAAAATATCACCTGAGCATCTCTATGTAAAAAAGGAAGATATTTTACCTCACAATCTCCTCAGCTCAGCAGAGTAAGTTCTGTGTAAAAAGTTATACTCCGCTGCAGCCCAGCTGCAGGTAAAAATAAATAAATGAAGAAATGAACAGCAGCCAATAAGCATCAGCAGTGCTGAGGTCATGAACTCTTACTGTGATCTCATGAGATTTCATTGTAAACTTCCTTACACTGAATAGGGAAATAAGATGTGTGTGCACGAAAGCTCGCTCCTTCCGCTGTCCCGGGACAGACATACTGATTTGCTGCTTAGAAGTCCTTTACAATGGGATGTGGCTACTGAGGAACGTTTGAGGTAAAATATCTTTCTTTTTTACATAGAGATGTTCAGGTGATATTTTCTAGTCGGCTTTTTTACAGCTATGCTGCATCACTTTCAAGTTTGGGTATTATGGCCCTTTAACTACAGTATGTTGCTACATCACTTCCTAATGATATCTTAGAATTCCCTTATTTACATCTCACTGTTCAATCTTTTTTGATTGGTAAAAATGAAAGCAGAACTGTTCCAGCTCCGCTCTATTATTATTGCAAGCAGTGTTGGCAGGAAACTCTAATTTCTCCTCCATTACACTTGCAGAAGTAGAACAAATGATATAACTCAGGATTAATGGTTTTTGTACTGTGACCCCGCACATAACTCATCAGAACAACTGTCAAACAAAGCAACCACTTAAACTATTAGCAAACAGTTACCATGGATAATTTCCAGGGCTGTCATACAAGGTTGCAGACCAGCTGATAAACTGGTTTGCATTGAGAGGGACGCAGTGTGTATTTCCCCAACATAAAGAAATAGCTGGAAGAAAAAGCACACAATTTAAATATGGTTGATAATTACCTAAAGCTGTGAGATACTGACAGTCAGCATTTGTGTGGGACGTACAGATAAATAAAAAATTGTCATACCCTTAAAAGGACATAAAGCTGTAACACCAAAATCACCTTATATTCACCTAGATTAGGAGTTTTCCTCTAAACAGGGTGCAAAAATAACACCAAAAAGTTGCGTTATTTCACTCTCCATAGCACTGCCATTACGAGTTACTAAAAAACCTCCTTGTGCTATGCGTTAAGCTCCATACCGCACAAAAGCCAAGGGCTGATTTGAAGTACTCATGCACGCTTTCCCCCACAGACACCAATGGGGAGAAAGTGTTAGAAAAAAAGTGTGGAATTGAGATTGCCGCAACCCCATTGATGTATATGGGGAAAAGAAAGTTACATTTAAACCGAACACCCTAACATAAACCCCTAGTCTAAACACCCCTATTCTGTCACCCCCAACATCGCTGCTACTAATAAAAGCTATTAACCCCTAATCCACCACTCTCCGACATCGCCACCACCTAAATAAATCTATTAACCCCTAAACCTCCGGCCTCCCACATCGCCGCCACTAAACACTGCCGGGATGAAGATAGAAGACATCCCCGAGATGGATGAAGATGTCGCCGCCCGGATGAAGATGGATGTCTGGACCCGTGAGTAGATTTTATGGGGCAAATGTTTTTTTTTTCATTTTTTGGGGGGATTTTTTTTTTTTTTAAATTAGGGCTTTGGGCAATTGTAAAAGAGCTGAATGCCCTTTTAAGGTCAATGCCCATACAAATGCCCCTTTAGGGGCAATGGGTAGCTTAAGCTTTTTTTTAGTTAGGTTTTTTATTTTGGGGGGTTGGTTGGGTGGTGGGTTTTACTGTTAGGGGGGACTTTTTTATTTACAGGTAAAAGAGCTGTTTAAAGGGACACACTACACAAATTTTTTCTTTCGTGTTTCAGATAGAGCAAGACATTTTAAGCAACTTTCTAATTTACTCCTATTATCAAATTGTCTTCATTCTCTTGGTATCTTTATTTGAAATGCAAGAATGTAAGTTTAGATGCCGGCCCATTTTTGGTGAACAACCTGGGTTGTCCTTGCTGATTAGTGGATAAATTAATCCACCAATAAAAAAAGTGCTATCCAGAGTACTGAACCCAAAAATAAGCTTAGATGCCTTCTTTTTCAAATAAACATAGCTAGAGAACTAAGAAATTTTTTTAATAGGAGTAAATTAGAAAGTTGCTTAAAATTGCATGCTCTATCTGAATCTTGAAAGAAAAATTTTGGGTTCAGTGTCCCTTTAACTTAGGGCAATGCCCTACAAAAGGCCCTTTTAAGGGCTATTGGTAGTTTATTGTAGGCTAAGGGGTGTTTTTATTTTGTTTTGTTTTTTATTTTTATAGGGCTATTAAATTAGGTGTAATTTGGTTTTTATTTTTGATAATTTCGTTTATTATTTTTTGTAATCTTAGTGTTTATTTTTCGTAATTTAGTGTTTATTATTTTTTGTAATTTTAGATTTTTTAAATTTTGTGTTAGCGTTAAAAGCCGTGCCGCACCGTAACGCAAAACTTGTAATCTAGGTGATTGTGCTTTATTGTGCTAAAAACATCAGCAGCGTTTTGAGGCTCCGGTCCCTTTATCAAGCTAACAACAAGTGAATACAATACACAATATAAACCCATACCAAATGCTATAGAAAGAAAGTAAATGGATATGGCGATTAGATACTGGGTACCCTAAAGGTTTAAATCTGGACTTCAATTTTCTCCCTTTCATTTAAAGAGGATTGAAAGAAAGAACAGGGACAAGAGGCATTGGAAAAGTGAATGTAGATATTATTGCTTTCCATAAAAAGCTGATTATTTAATTTGTTTTTAACGAGAGGTATGATCTTTTCCAATTCAGGTAGGGGTTAACAATGGATAGAAATTGAGTCTATGTGATGTCACTTGAAAGTGATTGATTTGCCTCTTTTTTTAATGGTGTGGCTTAATATTGTGTGTTGTATTCACTTACTGATAGCAACGTTTCAGGGCTCCTGCCCCTTTATCAAACTGATGCTTTTAGCACAATAAAGACGTTTTCACTGGTTTTGAGTGCCACCTTTATATTTTTATGTATAAATCATGAAAGTATAACAGAATGTCTTTATTTACTAAATATAATTAGACTATTAACATCTCAAAGTGTTACTGTCCCTTTAAAAGAATACAAGAGGGGATAGGTAGTAGTTCAGACCCGCACCAGTAACTTCATACAGCCATCATAATAAAGACTGATTAATGTTTTATATTCTAAAACCACCCTTGCCAAGAGCAAGTCGTGGCCAGGGCCTACAGAGATAAATGCACTCTACTTGCCTACCTTGCTGCAATACTACATTGTTTACCAAATTTAACATCCTGTTCCTCTTTTGTAACAGTCAATAAAATGTACTTGAGTTTGTAATTAACCTTTGGATTTTTCTTTCCTAATTAATAGTTTTACAATTTTTTAATTACTTTTTGATCAACCCTCAGAAAATCTTAATTCTATGACAAATGTTTGTAACATCTGCAAACAGACTAAAAAATACATATTAAACTAGTTGCATCACTTTAATGTCCATTTAAAGCAGGTAACGCAACAAGTTACTGATGGGAGTTACAATAATTTGGCCCAGGGTGTTTTTGGGGCAGTCCCTTAAAAACTGGGATATCTGCCCTGACTGTGGAGGCAGCAGTAAGATCAGTGGGCAGACTAACCAGTGACATTACTGAAAGATACATGATGGAATAAAATAAGAACAAAGTGTGATAACTGACACATGTCTATATGGTGTTGATTTGTTTATATTATGAGTCCAAGAGTGACCCTACCTAGCTTACCCCCCTTTATACCTTCCCTATTATTATTATTATTCTTTATGTATAAAGCGCCAACAGATTCCGCAGCGCTGCCCATGGGTACAAGGATAGAAGTACAACAGAGAAACAAAACAATAAGAGACAACATTTTACAGACAGATAATGGGGAAATTGAGGGCCCTATTCCCGTGGGAACTTACAATCTAGATGGTTAGGAGGGTGGGAAACAGGAGGTGGGGACTGCAAAAGGTGGGAATGATATTAGTGGGGAGATGAGGGCAACTGTTGGGTAAGTGAAGTTCATTTGTTAATGAGTCGGGTAATAGGCTTCCCTGAACAAAAAAGGTCTTTAGGGAACGTTTAAAGCAGGAGAGGTTAGGGGAGAGTCTGACGGCTCGAGGAAGTGCGTTCCAGAGGGTTGGTGCCGCACAAGAGAAGTCCTGTAGTCTAGCATGAGAGGAGGTGATGGTAGAGGACGCAAGGAGCAGGTCATTGTTGGATCTTAGGGGGCAGGCTGGAGTATATTTGCTGATGAGTGAGGACAGGTAGGGTGGGGCAGCATTGGTGAGGGCTTTGTAGGTCAGGGTGAGTATTTTGAATTTAATTCTGCTGTGAATGGGGATCCAGTGAAGGGACTCACAGAGAGGTGCAGCAGAAACGGAGCCTGGAGAGAGGTGGATTAGCCTGGCAGATGCATTTAGGATGGATTGATGGGGAGAGAGGCGGGAATTACTACAGACGGTCCAAGAGAGGCCATTAGCTATCAAAGGGGGAGCCCTTCTCTCACTGTTTGCCGCTTAGAAAAATATTTATCAAGAGCAAGGAGAATTCTTCAGGTAATTCTCCTATGGGCTCTCCTTTAAAGAAACACATCTGTGCTCTCAAATGTATCAAAAAATTGATGTTTTTTTTTCGCTTCTTCATGGCCGAGCTGAGGAGATGTAAAGACAAATCTCTCCAGTTAAATTAGTATCTGCGTCTTATTTACAAATGAAAATAAGCAACTATTCTCCATGTAAGTGGTATATGGACCAATAGTAATATTTATACAGCCCCACTAGTATCTATCGGCTAGATTACGAGTTTTTCAGTAACAGCTGCTCGGTACTAACTTGCAAGTTATTGTCACCGCTCACCTACAGCGCTGGTATTACAGGTTTGCAAATATCCGGCGTTAGCAGGCAATTTTGCAGCCTAAAGCAAAATTGAGCTCCATACCGCACTCCAATACCAGCGCTGCGGTGAGCTGGTTTTAATTAAATAAATTACATTTATTACATACAATTAACTAAATGACAAAAAAACAAAACACTAAATTACACAAAATAAAAAATAAATTATCTAATATTTAAACTAATTACACCTAATCTAATAGCCCTATCAAAATAAAAAAGACCCCCCAAAATAAAAAAGAAAATCCTAGCCTAAACTAAACTGCCAATAGCCCTTAAAAGGGCCTTTTGCGGGGCATTGCCCCAAAGAAATCAGCTCTTATACCTG
This sequence comes from Bombina bombina, assembly GCF_027579735.1. Classification (NCBI taxonomy): domain Eukaryota; kingdom Metazoa; phylum Chordata; class Amphibia; order Anura; family Bombinatoridae; genus Bombina; species Bombina bombina. The sequence goes on along the minus strand of NC_069504.1, from coordinate 45,810,954 downwards.
TAAAAAAAAAAAATACCACCCCAACAGTAAAACCCACCACCCACACAGCAATACCCCCCAAATTAAATCCTAACTAAAAAAAACTAATCTCCCCATTGCCCTTCAAAGGGCATTTATATGGGCATTGCCCTTCAAAGCGCATTTAGCTATTTTTCCGCCCAAACCCTAAGCTAAAAATAAAATCCACCCAATAAACCCTTAAAAAAAACCTAACACTAACCCCCGGAGATCCACTTACAGTTTTTGAAGACCCGACATCCATCCTCAACGAAGCCGGGAGAAGTCTTCATCACGAAGCGGTTCCATCTTCAAGACATCCGGTGCGGAGCATCCTCTTCTGACGACGGCTACTGTAGAACGAAGGTTCCTTTAACGGACATCATCCAAGATGGCGTCTCTTGAATTCCGATTGGCTGATGATGATCCAATCAGTCAAAAGGATTGAGCTTGCATTCTATTGGCTGATTGGATCAGCCAATAGGATTGAAGCTCAATCCTATTGGATCAGCCAATAGGATTGAAGCTCAATCCTATTGGATCAGCCAATAGGATTGAAGCTCAATCCTATTGGATCAGCCAATAGGATTGAAGCTCAATCCTATTGGATCAGCCAATAGGATTGAAGCTCAATCCTATTGGCTGACTGGATCAGCCAATAGGATTGAAGCTCAATCCTATTGGCTGACTGGATCAGCCAATAGGATTGAAGCTCAATCCTATTGGCTGACTGGATCAGCCAATAGGATTGAAGCTCAATCCTATTGGCTGACTGGATCAGCCAATAGGATTGAAGCTCAATCCTATTGGCTGACTGGATCAGCCAATAGGATTGAAGCTCAATCCTATTGGCTGACTGCATCAGCCAATAGGATTGAAGCTCAATCCTATTGGCTGACTGCATCAGCCAATAGGATTGAAGCTCAATCCTATTGGCTGACTGCATCAGCCAATAGGATTTTTTCACCTTTAATTCCTATTGGCTGATAGAATTCTATTAGCCAATAGGAATTCAAGGGACGCCATCTTGGATGACATCACTTAAAGGGCCACTGTAAGTAAATATTTTCTATGCCTGTTACTAACTACCCCAAATACGCTTTTTATCAATAGCATTTCATTAACATATCTCTACCGTATATCAGAAATCTTGTCTGCAAATGTAATTGTTTTCCAAAACCACTCCGTGGGTATCCTTTGCTCTGTACCAATCCGTTTACAATACCTAGGTTTCAAAATGGCGCTTTAAACACAAAGTTATTGGTTTAAGTATTTTGAACATGCAGTGCTGAAAATAGTGGGCAGGATAACGTGACATCATCGGTGAATAAAAGATATAACTTTTAGAACGTTATGAAACTTCGTTTTGGAGAAAATATAGGTCAGTAGGTTTTAATTAATGTTTATTAACTTTAATATGTTAGCTGTTTAGCTTAAAAATTATAACAGAAAATAATCCTTTAAAGAAACCTTTAACGGTATGGATCTTGATGGTATAGAGTATACCACTCACTTTTTGCCCTCCCAGGCAGACTCGTAATACCGGCGCAATGTAAGTCCCATTGAAAAAGGACTCTTTAAAAGCTGCGGTAGTTACGTTGCGTTACGGCCAAAAAAGTGTTCAGTGCCCCTAAACCTGCAAGACTCGTAATACCAGCAGTAGTGAAAAAGAGCCTTAACGCTGCTTTTTCACTCATACCGCAAAACTCGTAATCTAGCTGTATGTTAATTAACGCCCCTCTACAAAAACAGTCAAGGAAGAAAATAGATGTTTTTTTATTATTTTGCAATTCTATTTGTGCTCTTTTTATATATTATTTTTGTGCCCCAATAGATGTTATTTTTGTGCTTTTTTATATATATTTTTGCTCCCCAATATACATTGTTATTACGCTTAATAATATATATAATATTTGCGCCTTGTTAAGCCCTTTTTTTGTAACATTGCTTCAACAACTGGTATAGAGTAGATTTTTAAAGCTGTTCTCTACAGTTATGAAGCACTTTAATGTACACATTTGCAGGAGAACTGGCAGTCCACTATAGTTGAAAATAAATGATATATTTGTAACAAGTCAAATTAATGAGTACATATGAAATATGACTAATACAACCTAACCATTTTTGGTGCACCTGTACGCCAAAGAGAACGGGAACAGAGTATGAGAATTTTACAGTCGAACTTGCCTAATTTTAGGTACATTTTTCGATTGATAAATAGGGGCAATTATTTGTGCGTGCATTTTTAGGCGCAAATATCGGAGAATAGCAATGATAAACCTTGTCCTTAGTGACAGGGGATAATCACAAGCCTATGTAATATCAAAATGTGAGGTTTATTTTGCTTTGCACTATTGCAATATGTTTTTAGATTAACTTTTTATCTTGTGCTTTTGATATCGGATATGGATATGTAATTATCTGCAGCACTATGCAATCATGTACACGAGTGTAAACTTGTTTTTATTTACATGTGTACTTCTTTCTAAACCTCAATAAAAATAATAATAATGATAATAAAAAAGGATATAAACAGTGGTGTTATATTGGGGACATGAGAATTAAACTACTATGGGCTCAATTTATCAAGCCCTTCTCCTCCCCTACGACTGCAGGTTCTCACAAGAGAATCCGCAGTCAGTATTTATCAAGCAGCGCTCATCAGACCACTGCTCCCTACCCTCTTCTCCACCTCTTAGGTGGAGAATTTCAATCTCTCCTGTCTCGTCCGTCTGGGGAGATTGACAGCTCCTTCCTGCGCGTGATTGGATGTGCATGGGCAGGGGGCGGTGTTGCATGCGAGCACAAAATAGCATTTGTGTGCAATGGTTAATTCCGGCAGCGGATTGCTACCTGCCAGAGGCGAGCTGGGGCGGAAAGGGTCGTATGTACGCCCCTGTCTGCCCTTGCTTGATGAATCAAGCCCTATATAGTAATTAAAAAAATAACAGCCTAAAGATAAAAGGGACACTAACACTTTGGGCCTGTGATATAAAAATTATATACAGTAAAACAACTGTGCATTATTTATTTTGACCCATTTTCCTGTAATTTGATGCTGACAATTGTGAATTTTCTAGGCTTAAAATGTAAGTAAATGGCACGTTTCACAAGCGTAACTCTGCCACATATCTAATTTGCAGCTCATCTTATTTCTGCTGGGGCCAAACAATGGACAATGACAGTGGCAAGCCCAGTCGTCCCCAGACTCAAGTCTGGATTACTGGAAGTAAAACACAGACGGTTGCTTACTTACAATGATCTGTCTGAGGTTCCCACACCATAGGAAGAGGAGCAGCCCTAGTGAACTGAAGTCTAATTTGCGGCTGCAATGATGCACTTTGCAATATTTCTATTATACAATATTTTGATACATTACATCTTTTGGGTTACCAATAGCGCCCCCTAGGACTTAATCACTAAGCCTTATACTCAAGTCAGGATCGACTTCTCCATAAAACCAAAGTGGTGGGAGGATTTTAACCACTGTAAAACAATTCAGCAAGCGAGGTGTTAATTTGTTGTATGCTCATGGATATGCTAAGGGAAGACTGCAGAAAATGTAATAACAAAGGGTTTATTGTCCCTTTAAAGACAAGGGGTAAAATTAGGTGACTTTTTACTTTCCAAGAATATTTACAATTAGCATCAATCTGAGAAGCGACGGAAACAAGTGGGAACCATACGCAGAGTACAATATATCTGCTGCTTGCGGGAGAAACCGCAGAGGCTTCTTCTGAGAAATTCTTGGCACAAGTGGACAGAACTGAACATCATGATCCCAAAATAAAACTAATGAAAAACGTAGAAATGATAGAAAACGTAAGTTACTAGATTAGATCATTGTGGGTTTTGGTCTTTTTCTTCCATTTAAAGTCTCCCAGGACGGTGAGATTCAGCAAAGCATATTCCGCAGCAGACAAGAACATTTTAGGAACTTTAATGGTTTCTAGAAGTGTTCAGCATTTGTTCTGTAACGTGTTTTCTTGTTAACCCATTATTGTACAATGGTTCCTGATCTATAAAATGAATATAGTTTTGTGAAATGCTGCCCCTTGTGCAGAATAAGTCTGTTCTGACATCCAATGTTTATGCATCTCGCTTGGCAGAAAGAAATAAGTGTGTATGATTTCATTTAAAGGAACACTTAAAGGCACATTCAAGTCCATTTTTTTATGCATCAAACATTTGCTCCATTTCAAAAGATCTGCAGACAGAATACATGTTTAAAAATCATTAAAAACTGTCATTAGAAAAGTATGCATGGTTTTGCAGTCCTGCGACACCCCTTGAAGAGTCTTGCATGTTGTTTATCTTACTTCCAATGCTTTCCCAATTAAAGGAGAAAAAATAAGCACACACAAAAAAAAAAGTTCATATATATATGAGTGTGTGTGTGTGTTTAACTTAAAAATACCTAAGCACCGTCCGGACTGCTTAAACCTTGCCCCAACTAGGTGGATTCCATCCCAGAACAACGCACCACAACCTACTGACAGCTGAGGCTCTACCCCTCTTGGATATTTGCACTTTAAAAGTTATAGGTTGTAAAATGGTGAATCTAATAAGCTGTATCCAACTAAAAACTCGACGTGATTATCTACAATGGTGTTCATCAGCTGCAGGGAGCCAATCACCGTTTAATAGCATTTATGTTACAGACATACCACCAAACCTTCTGATGTGTATATAAAAACTCCTAGTACGACAATATTGTGTGCTGATTCAGAGACACAAAATCACAGCATATGTGGGGGTGTTAGGGTTAAAGGGACACTAAACCTAATTTCTTTCTTTCATGATTCTGATAGACCAGCAATTTTAAGCAACTTTTGAATTGACTCCTTTTTTAATTTTTCTTTATTCTCTTGCTATATTTATTTAAAAAGCAGGAATGTAAAGCTTAGGAGCCATCCCATTTTTGTTTCAGACCTGGGTTATGCTTGCTTATTGGTGGCTAAATTTAGCCACCAATAAGCAAGTGCTATCCAGGGTGCTGAACCTTAAATGGACCGTCTCCTAAGCTTTACATTCCTACTTTTCAAATAAAGACAGCAAGTGAACTAAGAAAAGTTAATAGGAGTATATAAGAAAGTTGCTTAAAATTGCTGCTCTATCAGAATCAGGAAAGCAAAAAAATTAGGTTTAGTGTCCCTTTAACCTCTTTTAGACTACAGAGGGTTGCAACAGATAGGAACAACAAATCTGACAGTAGATAAGAACCAAAAGGCCCATCAAGCCAACCCTTATTTGTTGTGCAGTGTAACTATACGTATTTGTTGTGCAGTGTAACTATACTTATTTCTTGTGCAGTGTAACTATACTTTTTTCTTGTGCAGTGTAACTATACTTATTTCTTGTGCAGTGTAACTATACTTATTTCTTGTGCAGTGTAACTATACTTATTTCTTGTGCAGTGTAACTATACTTATTTCTTGTGCAGTGTAACTATACGTATTTGTTGTGCAGTGTAACTATACGTATTTGTTGTGCAGTGTAACTATACGTATTTCTTGTGCAGTGTAACTATACGTATTTCTTGTGCAGTGTAACTATACTTATTTCTTGTGCAGTGTAACTATACTTATTTCTTGTGCAGTGTAACTATACTTATTTCTTGTGCAGTGTAACTATACTTATTTCTTGTGCAGTGTAACTATACTTATTTCTTGTGCAGTGTAACTATACTTATTTCTTGTGCAGTGTAACTATACTTATTTCTTGTGCAGTGTAACTATACTTATTTCTTGTGCAGTGTAACTATACGTATTTCTTGTGCAGTGTAACTATACGTATTTCTTGTGCAGTGTAACTATACGTATTTGTTGTGCAGTGTAACTATACGTATTTGTTGTGCAGTGTAACTATACGTATTTGTTGTGCAGTGTAACTATACGTATTTGTTGTGCAGTGTAACTATACGTATTTGTTGTGCAGTGTAACTATACGTATTTGTTGTGCAGTGTAACTATACGTATTTGTTGTGCAGTGTAACTATACGTATTTGTTGTGCAGTGTAACTATACTTATTTCTTGTGCAGTGTAACTATACGTATTTGTTGTGCAGTGTAACTATACGTATTTGTTGTGCAGTGTAACTATACTTATTTGTTGTGCAGTGTAACTATACTTATTTGTTGTGCAGTGTAACTATACTTATTTGTTGTGCAGTGTAACTATACTTATTTGTTGTGCAGTGTAACTATACTTATTTGTTGTGCAGTGTAACTATACTTATTTGTTGTGCAGTGTAACTATACTTATTTGTTGTGCAGTGTAACTATACTTATTTGTTGTGCAGTGTAACTATACTTATTTGTTGTGCAGTGTAACTATACGTATTTGTTGTGCAGTGTAACTATACTTATTTGTTGTGCAGTGTAACTATACGTATTTGTTGTGCAGTGTAACTATACTTATTTGTTGTGCAGTGTAACTATACTTATTTGTTGTGCAGTGTAACTATACTTATTTGTTGTGCAGTGTAACTATACTTATTTGTTGTGCAGTGTAACTATACTTATTTGTTGTGCAGTGTAACTATACTTATTTCTTGTGCAGTGTAACTATACTTATTTCTTGTGCAGTGTAACTATACTTATTTCTTGTGCAGTGTAACTATACTTATTTGCTAGGATAGCCTTATGTGTGTCGCAGGCAATTTGAATTATTTTACAGCCCTTCTTTTGGAAGTTTATTTCATGAATCAACCACCATTTCTGTAAAAAACTGCACATTACATAGCAATGCACTTAAGCCCTAAATGAATGCAGTTTTTTCCAGCTGTATTTAAACATGACTGAAATGTTGTGGGCACTTTTGGTGAAGAGCAATATCTGACTAATAAAAGAGCCTACCTACCCAGACATTATTCTGGTCCGGCTGTCACAGCAGATTTCTGTACAGGAGCTACTGCAATCATTCATTCCCATAAAACGAATTCATAATAATCACCAATTTCAGCCCATACATGAGTTTACTGTGCTTTATTACTTATTTCTATAATTTGCTTAATAGTGGGAAGTTAGATGGTAATTTAATTTTCCTGTTCCACATCCTGGAACAGTGTTTAATAAATGAGATAAGGGCACTCAATGAGGATGGAGAGAAACGTCACCAGCTCCGTCTCAAAAGTATAAACAGTTCCATCACCTCAATTTTCCATAAATTATTAAAGTGATGGTAAACTAAGACCCAGTAAAATATGCGATCGTATGTAGAATAAAAAAATAAAGTAACTTTCATTGATGAAAACGCAGCATTTTATCATTGTTTGTAAATTTTTAACATTTATAAGCTTAAATTTTACCTACGATCCTCCACCTTTACAACTGCCGCATTGATTTCCTATGTCACGTTTTTTTTTTACCAATAGAAATCCATGCCAGTTGGGACACTGATATTATCCAACACGCCCTATGTTATGTAAGCGCATGCGCTACATGTTGGATCACTGACAGACAGTCTGATAGCATATACTATGTACGCATGCGCATAATGAACGATGACGCCCAAGATGCCAATATAATGATGTAGAGAGCGGGTGGTTCCGCTCTCTAAGTCGGCAAAGGAAAAGATAACCAAGTAATGCCGGGGGCGGAGCAGGGAGCGATAACGCTCAGTAAGTCACAACTTTATTATAAAACCTTAGAGATTTTAAAAAATAAATAAAAAAGATTTAGTTTGTAAATACTTTAGGAATAAAAATTTACTTTCAAAGGGCAATAAATTTACCATCACTTTAAATATGGTTAAACATTAAGGATTTGGGTGAATTTTGCCATTAAATATAGACCATGAAAATAAAAATAGTGAGGCAAGAAAAACACTAGCTCACAAGATGTCAATTAGTTGTAATCTGCAAGACACTGAACTAATTCTGTCCCACGTGATGCCAAAAAAACAAGTTTGAACTCACATTGTTTTAAGAACAAAATATATTTATGTATCTATATATTAATCCTTATTGTTGTTTACTATGAAAACAAAATGTATTAAATGAGTGACATTACGAGACCTCAGTCCCTTCCTTAAGGCCAGAAAACAAAAATGTATAAATTTCATTTTGCACTACATCTACAGTAACTTACATACGGCTTTGTGCTATAGAAACTTTCCCCATCAGATGAGGACTGTGTACGCGTCTAGTATAGAGTTTTGCAAAACTGTAATGTGTATATATAAAAAAAAAAACAAAAAAAAAAAAAAACAACTCTATACTAGACGCTACACAGTACAAAAGATTTTTTTTTTACATTTTCCAAATTTTTCACGTGAGCAAAGCATTTATTTTGGACGAATATTGGATTCGGATTTGTTACCAATATTTACAAATATAGAAAAGACTTACCTAAAATCTTACATTATAGGATTCAAACAATTAAAAGAACCCAATTTCAATGTCAGCAGAACATACATATAACTCCTTGATTGAATTTGTGTTAACGACTAGTTTGCAAAGGCACAGAAGTCACAAACTGCAGGTTCCAATAGCTCTAGTCAAAGTGATTAAATCCTGTAGTCCAACATTTAGTGCCTGACTGGCTGTTCCTAACATCAGCCAATAGTAACATTAGGATGATAGACACATGAATGGTCAGACCCCCTGTAAATCATTAGAAAGGAGCTGATAACCCAAATAATATAACCTGCACCTTTTTTGGCATCAAATGACACAAATGAATGAACAAATCAATGTTGTCAAGCAATCATTTATTTTTCATCCTTTTCATCAAATAATGTATTTGCCTGTTTATCGGATGACTCTTCGAATCAGCAAAATTAAAAACAAATTTGCATTTGCTTGAAGCCCATATGCACATCTCTACTTTATACTGCTGCCCATATGTCTCATGCTAAGACCTTCATATTTTCTGCCACAAAGCAGTCTGATTCTGCTAGATGTGGTCTACATGCTTGTTTTTGAATCTCACAGGTCCTAAGAGTGCAATGCATAATCCCCCTCACTGGAGGGGCTCACAAACACTTTTATTGAAAAAGATCACAACTCTTACTTTTCAGCATCAACTGATTGGCACAGAAAAATATGATCTTTGCTAACATGTTCCAAAGAAAATTCTCTCTACGTAGCTGAGACGAAAGAAATGTCACAGCATAATTGTGGCAAACTACAGGATTATGGAGTAATTCTTCTAAAAAGTCTGAAGAACAATTTCATCAGAAATCGTGTTAGACATGTGGTCCCTAGTACAGAGCTCCCAGCTGTTCGGCACCTTGCGGGGCCGTCACAGTTTATAAGCTCTGAATTCAAAAATTGTCCTTGCTTTTAAAAGTAAAACCAATGACCACCTGTCCATGACCCTTGACCATCCTGAACAAGTTTATGTCACACCAACCCGGCAACACAACACTCCATCCTGCAGATCATGTCTCTGCCTAAAGAACACCTATAACTGCACAAAGACTCAGTATCTCTGTTCCTCACTGGATCTGAGAAATGTAAGCAGTGCTAGTATAGCCATAATTTGACAAATTAATTTTGCCATTACAAAAAGAAAAGGCAGTCATATTTCTTCTTATCAAATCTAACAGCTGCTAAAAACTGGTGGGGCAATCTAGACTAAAACACATAATTTATGCTTATCTGATAAATTAATGTCTTTCACAATCCAATACTCTTGGGAATTACTCTTCTCTACCACTAAAAGGAGGCAAAGATTCCCAAACCCCAAGAACTTTATAAAACTCCTCCCATCTCACCAGTACCTCCGTCTAGTGTACAGCTGAGCACAAATCAGAAAGAGAAGTAAAAATAGCAAACAAAGCAGGAGCAGAGACAAAAGATGTGCACAAAAAAGGAAAAAAAACATGAAGAAAAAAAAAAAAACAGGATTGGGTCTCGTGCACTCAACATCATGAAATAAATTCATTAATTTATCAGGTAAGCATAAATTATGTTTTCTTTCATATAGGTGGTGAGAGTCCATAATCCAATACTCCTGGGGACTAATACCCAAGCTGTGGAGTCCATGAGTAATAACAGAAAATTATGGGATCTAAATAACATATTTTTTAACTGAGAAACCAAATCCACAAACCCAATAGAGCTTCTAAAAGGCAACTACAAATAACCAACACGCAAAAATAAATCAACATAAGACAACTGCCTGAAGGACATCCTACCAAAGACTGCCCCAGAAGAAACTAAGACCAACAAATATGCAAAGACGACCAAAGAAATGACAGAACTTGGTAATAAAGTAAACTTTATTGAAGAGGAAGCTAACCAAAATGAAATATCCACTATGCAACAGATGAAAAGAGGGCAGGAGTCTGCAATTATTCAACTGAACGATAAACTCAAAGATTTCAAAAATAGGGAACGCACATGTAATATAAGAGTACAGGGAATACTGAAATCCATCCCCTCTGCCTCCCTACCAACATACCTATCAGAACTGTTTTTATATCTGAAAGGAGTAGAGTTTGACCCACCAATCTCCTTGGATAGAGATCATAGAGCTTTAAGGCTTAAATCCCCAGAAAACGAAAATCCAAGAGATGTTATTCTGATTCAAGGATTACAAACAAAAAGAAGAAGTGTTACAATACTCAAGGACACATAAAACGATTAGATTTCAAGATATATTAATCCAAATCTCCCCTGATCTAGCACCACGCAAGCTAATGAGATGAAAAGAATTTCAGTTCCTGACCTCACATCTCAGATCCAAATCTGTAACATATAGATGGGGCTTTCCATGTTCCATAATAGTGGTTCGAGATGGGCAAAGAATAACGTGTAAAGACCCTGAAGATGCAGAAGACTTTTGTAATACTCTTCAAATCGACCCTCCACCAAGCAAGCCTTCCTCGTCAGACCAAGCAAGAACACTAAAGACATCCCCAAGCCACAGAGAGAAAAATGGCAAACCATAACATCTAAGAGATATAAATCTCAGAGACTCCTTCCTACTTGACATTTTATATTGCCATAGTGGCAGAATACCAGCGAATTCAGATCACTTGCTATCATGACTAAGTCAAAAGACTACACTAAAATGTCAATAATAAAGGATTTGGACTACAATTGTTTGAGTACAAGTAGAAGATGAATACACTCAGAATGGGCTATCATGGAATCAGGATCTTTAAAACCCCTTCTTTTGTATTTTTATATAATTGTTCATATAAAAATGTTTATGCTAACAGTAAAAAAGTTCTGGATAATAATGCCCTGATTATACTCTATAACAGGCCTTACATGGTCTCGCACTTTCAAGTTGTTCCCACATGGGAACTTAAAATATGTTATAACCCAAGGTATTGGGATCTCACCCTCAGAGAGGGATACACCTAATGCTTATTTGTTACGTTATCTATGTTAATGCTAATGTTATTTATATGTCATCTAGAAAGACATATTCTGATCAAATGTTGTTAATGTTTTATTGTTCAAATAATGCAACCTATTTACATGTACTGGTACAAAGATTTCTACAAACAGTGACACTACTCTGGACAGAAATCCACTTGTTCAGACACTATTGCTATCCCCCAGATAAATGACTGATACAACCCCACAACTAGTATCTTTTCTAACACAAAATGTCAAGGGATTTAATTCCCCAATGAAACGCTCAAGAGCTATGCAAGACTATAAGCACAGTAAATATGATATATTGTTGTTCCAAGAAACACATTTTAAGAAATCTTCAACACCTAAATATTTTTCTCCCCAGTACCCAACACATTACCACAGTTGTCACCCTACCAAAAAGATAAATGAGTTAGTATTTTAATTCATAGGTCTATTCCCTTCCAACTGATAAAAATAGAGATGGATAAAGAGGGCCGCTAGTTAGGATTGATGGGCCTTCTCTACGGAAAACCTATCACCATCATTAATATATATATATGCCCCTAATTCCTCCAAAACACTTTCTTCCGCTACAGTACAAATTCAATAATCCAATTCCGAAAAAGGTGCCCTACTAATAGCAGGAGACTTTAACATCCCGCTAGATCCTCAATTGGATAGTTCTAACCAAACTATAAAATTGAGACGCAAATTCCATAAAAGATTTTTGCAAGATCTGCACATACTTTCTTTACATGACACATGGCGTCACCTTAATCCAACTAAAAGAAATTATTTTCCAATCCTAACAAATCATATTCATGACAGGATTATATTTTAGTAGATCACTTATTGTTATAATTTTTACATTTTTCTCGCTTGATACCTACTACATGGTCTGACCATTCGGCAGTACACAACACATTTAAATGGCCCTCTAAACCTTTCAAGCCCTTCCAATGGAAACTTGATGATACCTTATAATCAGACCCCTTAATTAAACAAAAAAATCACTAGATGTATAAACAACTATGTCCAGGAAAACAAAATCCCAGATATCCCTTTAAAGGGACACTGAACCCAATTTTTTTTAAGCAACTTTCTAATTTACTCCTATTATCAAATATTCTTCATTCTCTTGGTACCTTTATTTGAAATGCAAGTTTAGATGACGGTGAACAACCTGGGATGTCCATGCTGATTGGTGGATAAATTCATCCACCAACAAAGTGCTGTCCAGAGTCTGAACAAAAAAAGAGAGCTTAGATTACTTTTTCAAAAAAAGATAGCAAGAGAACAAAGAAAAATTGATAATAGGAGTAAATTAGAAAGTTGCTTAAAATTGCATCCATCCTGTATTTGAATCACAAAAGAAAAAAAAAATGGGGTCAGTGTCCCTTTAAGCACAAAATGGGAAGCTCACAAATACTTAATTAGGGGAGAATTAATTAAAATTAAAGCATACAAATCTAATATATATAGGCAACAACAAGACATACTACAACAAATACTCCAACTTGATCACTTACATAAATTAAAACCCTCAGATGATTCTATACTACAAATCTTGACTCAATGTAGGCAAAAATGAAAAATATTACCGGACATTAAAGCACAAAAAGCTTTCTTCTTTCTAAAACAAAAATTTCATGCAGAGTAAAAACCAGGCAAAGAGCCCTTAAGAAAAAACAAAATGCTAACTATATACACCACCTAACCCAACCAAATGGCACAAATATAGAAGACTCACTTTCGAAAAACATTCAGAGATTATTATGCCAAGTTATATAAACTATTTCCTCAGAGAGCCATGACTACTCACAAAGATAACTGTCAGAAATATCTCAACATGTTACAAATTCCACAGATCACTTCAGAAATGGAAGAAGCCAATAGAGTTTGATGAGCACAAAGTTGAAATCAAATTACTATCATCTGGAAAAAGTCCAGGCGGCTTTTCTGGGGCTTATTATAAAACATTTAAAGAACTTCTTAGCCCACATTTACTAACGTTATTTCAGAATATAGACTTAGACAACTGAATCACGCCTAATATGCTGGAAGCACATATAAGTGTTCTCCCAAACATAAAAAAAAAATTCTGGCCTTTCATAGAAACAGCAGAAGGAACGAAAAAAGTTTGTCTGAAAACCTTAGTAGTGCCTGCACAACACTATAAAGCTCTAACAGAATCCAAAACATGAAAAGATCACTGTGAATAATTCTACGGATTAAGATATAAAGAAAGAACAACTAAGTTCCAACTAATAACGTCAGTAAACATCACCTTATAGCAAAAATAAGATAAGGAGGAACACAGGAAAGAGTAGGAAAAAAAACAAACAAAAAGGTTTAATATCCTTCTGATGCATAGATTCAAAAGAAGGAACCTGCAAAATCCTCAAGACCAAACAAAGGTTCCAAGGAGGAAAAAATTGGATAATTTTCAAGGCCAGACAAAAAAAACTTGTAGATTAGCGATCTTCTACAAAACATAACTAAAAAGGGCAGAACTATGAACCTTCAAAGAACTGGTGGATAAACCCATATCCAAACAATTCTGTAAAAAAAACTATTTCTTGCTATTCTTTTAGAATTCCTAAAGTCTTTCCAGACCTTTAAATAAAAAGGATCCCCTAGTTACAGACTTACAAGTCTGTATAAGAAACTCAGTAACTTAACAAATAGTTCAAAGACAAAGAGGGTTTCTGATTTTATCTCCATGCCATAAAGCCGAGAACTAGAATCCAGATAGAAAAACAATCTTGAAAAATAGAAGGAAATACCTTGGCATTTAACAATATACACATTTAACACTGCTAGGAAAATGTACAAAATATCCAGCTTCAAAAGCAAATTTAGGGAGAGAATTACCAGGTTCCATAACTGCAGACCCCCCCCTCCAAAAAAAAAAAAACAACAAAAACCCCCAAAAACTTACAATTTGAAAAATCACAAACAGAAGAGAAGAGAAGTACATCTTGCATCCCCAGACAGCACACTTGTAAAGGGAGGCGGCTCATCAAACTTACGAAATATGTGCTTGAAATCACAGAGGCATCAAAATAGGTATGTGCATGAAAAAAATGACGCAATAAAAAAAAACAGAATTTATGCTTACCTGATAAATTACTTTCTCCAACGGTGTGTCCGGTCCACGGCGTCATCCTTACTTGTGGGATATTCTCTTCCCCAACAGGAAATGGCAAAGAGCCCAGCAAAGCTGGTCATATGATCCCTCCTAGGCTCCGCCTACCCCAGTCATTCGACCGACGTACAGGAGGAAATATGCATAGGAGAAACCATATGATACCGTGGTGACTGTAGTTAGAGAAAATAAGTCATCAGACCTGATTAAAAAAACCAGGGCGGGCCGTGGACCGGACACACCGTTGGAGAAAGTAATTTATCAGGTAAGCATAAATTCTGTTTTCTCCAACATAGGTGTGTCCGGTCCACGGCGTCATCCTTACTTGTGGGAACCAATACCAAAGCTTTAGGACACGGATGAAGGGAGGGAGCAAATCAGGTCACCTAAATGGAAGGCACCACGGCTTGCAAAACCTTTCTCCCAAAAATAGCCTCTGAAGAAGCAAAAGTATCAAATTTGTAAAATTTGGCAAAAGTGTGCAGTGAAGACCAAGTCGCTGCCTTACATATCTGGTCAACAGAAGCCTCGTTCTTGAAGGCCCATGTGGAAGCCACAGCCCTAGTGGAGTGAGCTGTGATTCTTTCAGGAGGCTGCCGTCCGGCAGTCTCATATGCCAAACGGATAATGCTTTTAAGCCAAAAAGAAAGAGAGGTAGAAGTTGCTTTTTGACCTCTCCTTTTACCAGAATAAACAACAAACAAAGAAGAAGTTTGTCTGAAATCTTTAGTGGCCTCTAAATAGAATTTTAGAGCACGGACTACGTCCAAATTGTGTAACAAACGTTCCTTCTTTGAAACTGGATTCGGGCACAAAGAAGGTACAACTATCTCCTGGTTAATATTCTTGTTGGAAACAACTTTCGGAAGAAAACCAGGCTTAGTACGCAAAACCACCTTATCTGCATGGAACACCAGATAGGGCGGAGAACACTGCAGAGCAGATAACTCAGAAACTCTTCTAGCAGAAGAAATTGCAACCAAAAATAGAACTTTCCAAGATAATAACTTAATATCTACGGAATGTAAGGGTTCAAACGGAACCCCTTGAAGAACTGAAAGAACTAGATTAAGACTCCAGGGAGGAGTCAAAGGTCTGTAAACAGGCTTGATTCTAACCAGAGCCTGAACAAACGCTTGAACGTCTGGCACAGCTGCCAGCCTTTTGTGAAGTAAAACAGATAACGCAGAAATCTGTCCCTTCAGAGAACTTGCAGATAATCCCTTCTCCAAACCCTCTTGTAGAAAGGATAAAATCCTAGGAATTTTATCTTGTTCCATGGGAATCCTTTAGATTCACACCAATAGATATATTTTTTCCATATCTTATGGTAAATTTTTCTAGTTACAGGCTTTCTAGCCTGAATCAGAGTATCTATTACAGAATCTGAAAACCCACGCTTTGATAAAATCAAGCGTTCAATCTCCAAG
Organism: Bombina bombina; assembly: GCF_027579735.1. Taxonomy (NCBI): domain Eukaryota; kingdom Metazoa; phylum Chordata; class Amphibia; order Anura; family Bombinatoridae; genus Bombina; species Bombina bombina. The sequence continues at coordinate 45,795,059 of NC_069504.1, read as the reverse complement.
CAGTCAGTTGGAGAGAAACCAGATTCGGATGTTCGAATGGACCTTGAACAAGAAGGTCCTGTCTCAAAGGTAGCTTCCATGGTGGAGCCGATGACATATTCACCAGGTCTGCATACCAAGTCCTGCATGGCCACGCAGGAGCTATCAAGATTACCGAAGCCCTCTCCTGGTTGATCCTGGCTACCAGCCTGGGAATGAGAGGAAACGGTGGGAAAACATAAGCTAGGTTGAAGGTCCAAGGTGCTACTAGTGCATCTACTAGAGTCGCCTTGGGATCCCTGGATCTGGACCCGTAACAAGGAACCTTGAAGTTCTGACGAGACACCATCAGATCCATGTCTGGAATGCCCCATAATTGAGTTATTTGGGCAAAGATTTCCGGGTGGAGTTCCCACTCCCCCGGATGGAATGTCTGACGACTCAGAAAATCCGCTTCCCAATTTTCCACCCCTGGGATGTGGATTGCAGACAAGTGGCAGGAGTGATCCTCCGCCCATTGAATTATCTTGGTCACTTCCTCCATCGCCAGGGAACTCCTTGTTCCCCCCTGATGGTTGATATATGCAACTGTCGTCATGTTGTCTGATTGAAACCTTATGAATTTGGCCTTTGCTAGATGAGGCCAAGCTTTGAGAGCATTGAATATCGCTCTTAGTTCCAGAATGTTTATCGGGAGAAGAGATTCTTCCCGAGACCATAGACCCTGAGCCTTCAGGGGTTCCCAGACCGCGCCCCAGCGCACCAGACTGGCGTCGGTCGTGACAATGACCCACTCTGGTCTGCGGAAGCTCATTCCCTGTGACAGATTGTCCGGGGTCAGCCACCAACGGAGTGAATCTCTAGTCCCTTGATCTACTTGAATCGTCGGAGACAAGTCTGTATAATCCCCATTCCACTGTCTGAGCATGCACAGTTGTAATGGTCTTAGATGAATTCGTGCAAAAGGAACTATGTCCATTGCTTCAACCATCAATCCTATTACTTCCATGCACTGCGCTATGGAAGGACGAAGAACAGAATGAAGAACTTGACAAGAGCTTAGAAGTTTTGATTTTCTGACCTCTGTCAGAAAAATTCTCATTTCTAAGGAGTCTATTATTGTTCCCAAGAAGGGAACTCTTGTCGACGGGGAAAGAGAGCTTTTTTCTATGTTTACTTTCCATCCGTGAGATCTGAGAAAGGCTAGGACGATGTCCGTATGAGCCTTTGCTTTTGACAGAGACGACGCTTGAATCAGGATGTCGTCCAAGTACGGTACTACTGCAATGCCCCTTGGTCTTAGAACCGCTAGAAGGGACCCTAGTACCTTTGTGAAAATTCTCGGAGCAGTGGCTAATCCGAAAGGAAGTGCCACAAACTGGTAATGCTTGTCCAGAAAAGCGAATCTTAGGAACTGATGATGTTCCTTGTGGATAGGAATATGGAGGTACGCATCCTTTAAATCCACCGTGGTCATAAATTGACCTTCCTGGATGGTGGGAAGGATCGTTCGAATGGTTTCCATTTTGAACGATGGAACCCTGAGAAATTTGTTTAGGATCTTGAGATCTAGAATTGGTCTGAACGTTCCCTCTTTTTTGGGAACTATGAACAGGTTGGAGTAGAACCCCATCCCTTGTTCTCTTATTGGAACTGGATGAATTACTCCCATCCTTAACAGGTCTTCTACACAATGTAAGAATGCCTGTCTTTTTATTTGGTTTGAAGATAATTGAGACCTGTGGAACCTTCCCCTTGGGGGTAGTTCCTTGAATTCCAGGAGATAACCTTGAGAAACTATTTCTAGTGCCCAAGGATCCTGAACATCTCTTGCCCAGGCCTGAGCAAAGAGAGAAAGTCTGCCCCCCACCAGATCCGGTCCCGGATCGGGGGCCATCCCTTCATGCTGTTTTGGTAGCAGTGGCGGGCTTCTTGGCCTGCTTACCCTTGTTCCAGCCTTGTATCGGTCTCCAGGCTGGTTTGGGTTGAGAAGTATTACCCTCTTGCTTAGAGGATGTAGGAGTAGAGGCTGGTCCGTTTCTGCGAAAGGGACGAAATTAGGCTTATTTCTAGCCTTAAAAGACCTATCCTGAGGAAGGGCGTGGCCCTTTCCTCCGGTGATGTCTGAAATAATCTCTTTCAAATCAGGACCAAACAGTGTTTTGCCCTTGAAAGGGATGTTAAGCAATTTTGTCTTGGAAGACACATCCGCTGACCAAGACTTTAGCCAGAGCGCTCTGCGCGCCACGATAGCAAACCCTGAATTTTTCGCCGCTAATCTCGCTAATTGCAAAGCGGCATCTAGAATAAAAGAGTTAGCCAATTTAAGTGCATGAACTCTGTCCATAATCTCCTCATACGAAGATTCCTTATCGAGCGACTATTCTAGTTCTTCGAACCAGAAACACGCTGCCGTAGTGACAGGAACAATGCATGAAATTGGTTGAAGAAGGTAACCTTGCTGAACAAACATTCTTTTAAGCAAACCCTCTAATTTTTTATCCATAGGATCTTTAAAAGCACAACTATCTTCTATGGGAATAGTAGTGCGTTTGTTTAGAGTAGAAACCGCCCCCTCGACCTTAGGGACTGTCTGCCATAAGTCCTTTCTGGGGTCGACTATAGGAAATAATTTCTTAAATATAGGGGGAGGCACAAAAGGTATGCCGGGCCTTTCCCATTCCTTGTTTACTATGTCCGCCACCCGCTTGGGTATAGGAAAAACATCGGGGGGCACCGGAACCTCTAGGAACTTGTCCATCTTACATAATTTCTCTGGAATGACCAAATTGTCACAATCATCCAGAGTAGATAATACCTCCTTAAGCAGTGCGCGGAGATGTTCTAATTTAAATTTAAATGTTACAACATCAGGTTCAGCTTGTTGAGAAATTTTCCCTGAATCTGAAATTTCTCCCTCAGACAAAACCTCCCTCCTGGCCCCTTCAGATTGGTGTGAGGGTATGTCAGAAGCGTTATCATCAGCGTCCTCTTGCTCTTCAGTGTTTAAAACTGAGCAATCGCGCTTTCTTTGATAAGTAGGCATTTTAGATAAAATATTTTTAATAGAATTATCCATAACAGCCGTTAATTGTTGCATAGTAATAAGTATTGGCGCACTAGATGTACTAGGGGCCTCTTGTGTGGGCAAAACTGGTGTAGACACAGAAGGGGGTGATGCAGTACCATGCTTACTCCCCTCATCTGAAGAATCATCTTGGGCACTATTATTATCTGTGGCATCATTGTCCCTACTTTGTTTGGACACCATGTCACAATTATCACATATATTTAAATGGGGAGACACATTGGCATTCATACATATAGAACATCGTTTATCTGATGGTTCAGACATGTTAAACAGGCTTAAACTTGTCAACAAAGCACAAAAAACGTTTTAAAATAAAACCGTTACTGTCACTTTAAATTTTAAACAGAACACACTTTATTACTGAAAATGCGAAAAAGTATGAAGCAATTGTTCAAAATTCACCAAAATTTCACCACAGTGTCTTAAAGCCTTAAAAGTATTGCACACCAAATTTGGAAGCTTTAACCCTTAAAATAACGGAACCGGAGCCGTTTTTACATTTAACCCCTATACAGTCCCAGGAATCTGCTTTGCTGAGACCCAACCAAGCCCAGAGGGGAATACGATACCAAATGACGCCTTCTATAAGCTTTTTCAGTGGATCCTAGCTCCTCACACATGCATCTGCATGCCTTGCCTTCCAAAAACAACTGCGCATTAGTGGCGCGAAAATGAGGCTCTGCCTATGACTAGAGAAGGCCCCCATCTGAAAAAGGTGTCCATACAGTGCCTGCCGTTTTTTAACAACAATCCCCAAGATTATAATAACTATAAAGCGCTATAATCTGTCAAATATGCTTAGCAAGTAATCGTTTTAGCCCAGAAAAATGTCTACCAGTTTTTTTAAGCCCTTGTAAAGCCTTTATTCTTTTACTTAATCTAAGAAAATGGCTTACCGGTCCCCATAGGGAAAATGACAGCCTTCCAGCATTACCAAGTCGTGTTAGAAATGTGGCCATCATACCTCAGGCAGAAAAGTCTGCCAACTGCTTCCCCCAACTGAAGTTACTTCATCTCAACAGTCCTGTGTGGAAACAGCAATCGATTTTAGTAACGTCTGCTAAAATCATCTTCCTCTCACAAACAGAAATCTTCTTCTCTTTTCTGTTTCAGAGTAAATAGTACATACCAGCACTATTTTAAAATAACAAACACTTGATTGAAGAATAAAACTACATTTAAACACCAAAAAACTCTTAGCCATCTCCGTGGAGATGTTGCCTGTGCAACGGCAAAGAGAATGACGGGGTAGGCGGAGCCTAGGAGGGATCATATGACCAGCTTTGCTGGGCTCTTTGCCATTTCCTGTTGGGGAAGAGAATATCCCACAAGTAAGGATGACGCCGTGGACCGGACACACCTATGTTGGAGAAACATAATTTATGTAAGAACTTACCTGATAAATTCATTTCTTTCATATTAGCAAGAGTCCATGAGCTAGTGACGTATGGGATATACATTCCTACCAGGAGGGGCAAAGTTTCCCAAACCTCAAAATGCCTATAAATACACCCCTCACCACACCCACAAATCAGTTTAACGAATAGCCAAGAAGTGGGGTGATAAGAAAAAAGTGCGAAGCATAAATATAAGGAATTGGAATAATTGTGCTTTATACAAAAAAATCATAACCGCCACAAAAAAAGGGTGGGCCTCATGGACTCTTGCTAATATGAAAGAAATTAATTTATCAGGTAAGTTCTTACATAAATTATGTTTTCTTTCATGTAATTAGCAAGAGTCCATGAGCTAGTGACGTATGGGATAATGACTACCCAAGATGTGGATCTTCACTAGAGAGGGAGGGATAAAATAAAGACAGCCAATTCCGCTGAAAATAATCCACACCCAAAACAAAGTTTAAATCTTATAATGAAAAAAAACTGAAATTATAAGCAGAAGAATCAAACTGAAACAGCTGCCTGAAGTACTTTTCTACCAAAAACTGCTTCAGAAGAAGAAAACACATCAAAATGGTAGAATTTAGTAAAAGTATGCAAAGAAGACCAAGTTGCTGCTTTGCAAATCTGATCAACCGAAGCATCATTCCTAAACGCCCAGGAAGTAGAAACTGACCTAGTAGAATGAGCTGTAATCCTTTGAGGCGGAGGTTTACCCGACTCGACATAAGCATGATGAATTAAAGATTTCAACCAAGATGCCAAAGAAATGGCAGAAGCCTTCTGACCTTTCTTAGAACCGGAAAAGATAACAAATAGACTAGAAGTCTTTCGGAAATTCTTAGTAGCTTCAACATAATATTTCAAAGCTCTAACTACATCCAAAGAATGCAATGATTTCTCCTTAGAATTCTTAGGATTAGGACATAATGAAGGAACCACAATTTCTCTACTAATGTTGTTAGAATTCACAACCTTAAGTAAAAATTTAAAAGAAGTTCGCAACACCGCCTTATCCTGATGAAAAATCAGGAAAGGAGACTCACAAGAAAGAGCAGATAACTCAGAAACTCTTCTGGCAGAAGAGATGGCCAAAAGGAACAAAACTTTCCAAGAAAGTAATTTAATGTCCAAAGAATGCATAGGTTCAAACGAAGGAGCTTGAAGAGCCCCCAGAACCAAATTCAAACTCCAAGGAGGAGAAATTGACTTAATGACAGGTTTTATACGAACCAAAGCTTGTACAAAACAATGAATATCAGGAAGATTAGCAATCTTTCTGTGAAAAAGAACAGAAAGAGCAGAGATTTGTCCTTTCAAGGAACTTGCAGACAAACCTTTATCCAAACCATCCTGAAGAAACTGTAAAATTCTTTGACTAAGAATCAAGCGTTCAATCTCCATACCTTTAAATTTAAGGATTTGAGATCCTGATGGAAAAAAGGACCTTGTGACAGAAGGTCTGGTCTTAACGGAAGAGTCCACGGTTGGCAAGAGGCCATCCGGACAAGATCCGCATACCAAAACCTGTGAGGCCATGCTGGAGCCACCAGCAGAACAAACGAGCATTCCTTCAGAATCTTGGAGATTACTCTTGGAAGAAGAACTAGAGGCGGAAAGATATATGCAGGATGATACTTCCAAGGAAGTGACAACGCATCCACTGCTTCCGCTTGAGGATCCCTGGATCTGGACAGATACCTGGGAAGTTTCTTGTTTAGATGAGAAGCCATCAGATCTATTTCTGGAAGACCCCACATTTGAACAATCTGAAGAAATACCTCTGGGTGAAGAGACCATTCGCCCGGATGTAACGTTTGGCGACTGAGATAATCCGCTTCCCAATTGTCTATACCTGGGATATGAACCGCAGAAACTAGACAGGAGCTGGATTCCGCCCATACCAGAATTCGAGATACTTCTTTCATAGCCAGAGGACTGTGAGTCCCTCCTTGATGATTGATGTATGCCACAGTTGTGACATTGTCTGTCTGAAAACAAATGAACGATTCTCTCTTTAGAAGAGGCCAAGACTGAAGAGCTCTGAAAATTGCACGGAGTTCCAAAATATTGATCGGTAATCTCACCTCCTGAGATTCCCAAACCCCTTGTGCTGTCAGAGACCCCCACACAGCTCCCCAACCTGTAAGACTTGCATCTGTTGAAATTACAGTCCAGGTCGGAAGAACAAAAGAAGCCCCCTGAACTAAACGATGGTGATCTGTCCACCACGTCAGAGAGAGTCGTACAATCGGTTTTAAAGATATTAATTGAGATATCTTTGTGTAATCCCTGCACCACTGGTTCAGCATACAGAGCTGAAGAGGCCGCATGTGAAAACGAGCAAAGGGGATCGCGTCCGATGCAGCAGTCATAAGACCTAGAATTTCCAAGCATAAGGCTACCGAAGGGAATGATTGTGACTGAAGGTTTCGACAAGCTGATATCAATTTTAGACGTCTCTTGTCTGTCAAAGATAGAGTCATGGACACTGAATCTATCTGGAAACCTAAAAAGGTTACCTGTGTCTGAGGAATCAATGAACTTTTTGGTAAATTGATCCTCCAACCATGATGTTGAAGAAACAACACAAGTCGATTCGTATGAGATTCTGCTAAATGTGAAGACTGAGCAAGTACCAAGATATCGTCCAAATAAGGAAATACCACAATACCCTGTTCTCTGATTACAGACAGAAGGGCACCAAGAACCTTCGTAAAAATTCTTGGAGCTGTAGCTAGGCCAAACGGCAGAGCCACAAACTGGTAATGCTTGTCTAGGAAAGAGAATCTCAGAAACTGATAGTGATCTGGATGAATCAGAATATGCAGATATGCATCCTGTAAATCTATTGTAGACATATAATGCCCTTGCTGAACAAAAGGCAGGATAGTCCTTACAAATACCATTTTGAATGTTGGTATCCTTACATAACGATTCAATATTTTTAGATCCAGAACTGGTCTGAAGGAATTCTCCTTCTTTGGTACAATGAAGAGATTTGAATAAAACCCCAGCCCCTGTTCCAGAACTGGAACTGGCATAATTACTCCAGCCAACTCTAGATCTGAAACACATTTCAGAAATGCTTGAGCCTTCGCTGGGTTTACTGGGACACGGGAAAGAAAAAAATCTCTTTGCAGGAGGCCTTATCTTGAAGCCAATTCTGTACCCTTCTGAAATAATGTTCTGAATCCAAAGATTGTGAACGAAATTGATCCAAATTTCTTTGAAAAAACGTAATCTGCCCCCTACCAGCTGAGCTGGAATGAGGGCCGCACCTTCATGTGGACTTAGGAGCTGGCTTTGATTTTCTAAAAGGCTTGGATTTATTCCAGACTGGAGATGGTTTCCAAACTGATACCGCTCCTGAGGATGAAGGATCAGGTTTTTGTTCCTTGTTGTGACGAAAGGAACGAAAACGATTATTAGACCTAAATTTACCTTTAGATTTTTTATCCTGTGGTAAAAAAGTTCCTTTCCCTCCAGTAACAGTTGAGATAATAGAATCCAACTGAGAACCAAACAATTTATTACCCTGGAAAGAAAGGGAAAGCAGAGTAGACTTAGAAGACATATCAGCATTCCAAGTTTTAAGCCATAAAGCTCTTCTAGCTAAAATAGCTAGACATATACCTGACATCAACTCTAATGATATAAAAGATGGCATCACAAATAAAATTATTAGCATGTTGAAGAAGAATAATAATGCTATGAGAATTATGATCTGTTACTTGTTGCGCTAAAGCTTCTAACCAAAAAGTTGAAGCTGCAGCAACATCCGCTAAAGATATAGCAGGTCTAAGAAGATTACCTGAACACAAGTAAGCTTTTCTTAGAAAGGATTCAATTTTCCTATCTAAAGGATCCTTAAAGGAAGTACCATCTGCCGTAGGAATAGTAGTACGCTTAGCAAGAGTAGAGACAGCCCCATCAACCTTAGGGATTTTGTCCCAAAACTCTAATCTGTCAGATGGCACAGGATATAATTGCATAAAACGTTTAGAAGGAGTAAATGAATTACCCAAATTATTCCATTCCCTGGAAATTACTTCAGAAATGGCACTAGGGACAGGAAAAACTTCTGGAATAACTACAGGAGATTTAAAAACCTTATCTAAACGTTTAGATTTAGTATCAACAGGACCAGAATCCTCAATTTCTAATGCAATTAGGACTTCTTTAAGTAAAGAACGAATAAATTCCATTTTAAATAAATATGAAGATTTATCAGCATCAACCTCTGAGACAGAATCCTCTGAACCAGAAGAACCATTATCAGAATCAGAATGATGATGTTCATTTAAAAATTCATCTGAAAAATGAGAAGTTTTAAAAGACTTTTTACGTTTACTAGAAGGAGGAATAACAGACATAGCCTTCTTAATGGATATAGAAACAAAATCTCTTATGTTATCAGGAACACTCTGAGTATTAGATGTTGACGGAACAGCAACAGGTAATGTAACAGTACTAAAGGAAATATTATCTGCATTAACAAGTTTGTCATGACAAACAGTACAAACAACAGCTGGAGGAACAGATACCATAAGTTTACAGCAGATACACTTAGCTTTGGTAGCTCCAGCACCAGGCAGCGATTTTCCAGAAGTATCTTCTGACTCAGTTTCAACGTGGGACATCTTGCAATATGTAATAGAAAAAACAACATATAAAGCAAAAATTGATCAAATTCCTTAAATGACAGTTTCAGGAATGGGAAAAAATGCCAGTGAACAAGCTTCTAGCAACCAGAAGCAATAAATAATGAGACTTAAATAATGTGGAAACAATAGTGACGCCCATATTTTTTTAGCGCCAAAAATGACGCCCACATTATTTGGCGCCTAAATGCTTTTGGCGCCAAAAATGACGCCACATCCGGAATGCCGACACTTTTGGCGCAAAAGAACGTAAAAAATGACGCAACTTCCGGCGACACGTATGACGCCGGAAACAGAATTTTTTTTTTTTTGCACCAAAAAAGTCCGCGCCAAGAATGATGCAATAAAATGAAGGATTTTCAGACCCCGCGAGCCTAACAGCCCACAGGGAAAGTCAAATTTTAAGGTAAGAAAAAAATTGATTGATTCATATGCATTATCCCAAATATGAAACTGACTGTCTGAAATAAGGAATGTTGAACATCCTGAGTCAAGGCAAATAAATGTTTGAATACATATATTTAGAACTTAAAAGTGCCCAACCATAGCTTAGAGTGTCACAGAAAATAAGACTTACTTACCCCAGGACACTCATCTACATGTTGTAGAAAGCCAAACCAGTACTGAAACGAAAATCAGCAGAGGTAATGGTATATAAATAAGAGTATATCGTCGATCTGAAAAGGGAGGTAAGAGATGAATCTCTACGACCGATAACAGAGAACCTATGAAATAGACCCCGTAGAAGGAGATCATTGAATTCAAATAGGCAATACTCTCCTCACATCCCTCTGACATTCACTGCACGCTGAGAGGAAAACCGGGCTCCAACCTGCTGCGGAGCGCATATCAACGCAGAATCTAGCACAAACTTACTTCACCACCTCCATAGGAGGCAAAGTTTGTAAAAACTGATTTGTGGGTGTGGTGAGGGGTGTATTTATAGACATTTTGAGGTTTGGGAAACTTTGCCCCTCCTGGTAGGAATGTATATCCCATACGTCACTAGCTCATGGACTCTTGCTAATTACATGAAAGAAAAATGATTTAAAGGGGAAATATAAAATAGCTATATATAAATAACTGTTCCAAAGCTGTGTACATATAAAACATATATATTTATAACCTAAATGGCTTACAGAGTGCTGAATAAATAAAAATATAGTACCCAAAAGCACTCAGCTACTGGAGGAAACCAGTAGGAAGCCAAACTTGAATATGAATGTATTGACGAACCAACAGGCAGAGGCAAAGGACAAGTTCCTGCGACCCCCATAGCAAGACTTGTGACTAAATCCTCACCAGTGAAATATTTGTCACTTCCAATACATCCCACTAGCAAAACACTGTACTCTGAAGGGAAACTGGCATCATCTCGATCTAAGAACCCCTCTCACTGAGGAATGAAATGCACATCTTAATTTTCGACCTACAGCAGAGGCAAAGTACAGACTGAAGTACTGGTGAGGTGGGAGGGGTTTTATAGAGTTCTTCGTGTTTGGGAACCTTTGCCTCCTCCTAGTGGTAGGGAGGAGTACTTGCCAGGAGTAATGGATCATGGATTCTCACCACCTGTATGAAATAAATGACTATGTATTCTAATCCAGGCAGCCTTAAGCTTATCAAATATATCCAATAATTTATTCTGTAATTACTGCATTTACTTTATTATATTTAATGTACCTTGTAACATTTTTGCAAAGCTGTATTTTCTCACATCACTCTGACACCTAGGTTCAATTCATGATTTTATCATATAGTATTTCTCAATTCTTTTGATAAAACAGTAATATTTAAAGCTAAACCTGGAAACTTTTTGTGACAGCATGTTGGCAAATTTAACCGACCTTTTACGTGTAGGATAGCAAATCTGTATAATATCCTTATGCATATCCCTTGCATTTTAAATTTCTTTACCATGCAATTCTCCTGTTGGCAAATCAAAATCACTATTCTGAGTATAAAAGCGTGGCCAAGAACCAATTATGGTGAAATAATTGTCTGAAGCAAACATAAAAAGGTCACTCTTGCTAGGTCAAATAGTTCTTATTTGAGGTTAATTTCTAAGATTTTAAATGAATAAAGTGGAAGTCAGTATTATGTGCGCAGAATAAGTTAGGTATACATTTTCTGATCTTGACTATAGTCGTGGGTGATGAATGGTAAACCAAAAAGTAACAAAAATCTGCTAGAGATTGTATCATGCCACAGATAATTACATCCGAAATACTCCACTATCTAAGCAGAGAGAATGGTCGCAGGAAAAACAGAATTTATGTTTACCTGATAAATTACTTTCTCCAACGGTGTGTCCGGTCCACGGCGTCATCCTTACTTGTGGGATATTCTCTTCCCCAACAGGAAATGGCAAAGAGCCCAGCAAAGCTGGTCACATGATCCCTCCTAGGCTCCGCCTACCCCAGTCATTCGACCGACGTTAAGGAGGAATATTTGCATAGGAGAAACCATATGGTACCGTGGTGACTGTAGTTAAAGAAAATAAATTATCAGACCTGATTAAAAAAAAAAACCAGGGCGGGCCGTGGACCGGACACACCGTTGGAGAAAGTAATTTATCAGGTAAACATAAATTCTGTTTTCTCCAACATAGGTGTGTCCGGTCCACGGCGTCATCCTTACTTGTGGGAACCAATACCAAAGCTTTAGGACACGGATGAAGGGAGGGAGCAAATCAGGTCACCTAAATGGAAGGCACCACGGTTTGCAAAACCTTTCTCCCAAAAATAGCCTCAGAAGAAGCAAAAGTATCAAACTTGTAAAATTTGGTAAAAGTGTGCAGTGAAGACCAAGTCGCTGCCCTACATATCTGATCAACAGAAGCCTCGTTCTTGAAGGCCCATGTGGAAGCCACAGCCCTAGTGGAATGAGCTGTGATTCTTTCGGGAGGCTGCCGTCCGGCAGTCTCGTAAGCCAATCTGATGATGCTTTTAATCCAAAAAGAGAGAGAGGTAGAAGTTGCTTTTTGACCTCTCCTTTTACCGGAATAAACAACAAACAAGGAAGATGTTTGTCTAAAATCCTTTGTAGCATCTAAATAGAATTTTAGAGCGCGAACAACATCCGAATTGTGCAACAAACGTTCCTTCTTTGAAACTGGTTTCGGACACAGAGAAGGTACGATAATCTCCTGGTTAATGTTTTTGTTAGAAACAACTTTTGGAAGAAAACCAGGTTTAGTACGTAAAACCACCTTATCTGCATGGAACACCAGATAAGGAGGAGAACACTGCAGAGCAGATAATTCTGAAACTCTTCTAGCAGAAGAAATTGCAACTAAAAACAAAACTTTCCAAGATAATAACTTAATATCAACGGAATGTAAGGGTTCAAACGGAACCCCCTGAAGAACTGAAAGAACTAAATTGAGACTCCAAGGAGTCAAAGGTTTGTAAACAGGCTTAATTCTAACCAGAGCCTGAACAAAGGCTTGAACATCTGGCACAGCTGCCAGTTTTTTGTGAAGTAACACAGACAAGGCAGAAATCTGTCCCTTCAGGGAACTTGCAGATAATCCTTTTTCCAATCCTTCTTGAAGGAAGGATAGAATCTTAGGAATCTTAACCTTGTCCCAAGGGAATCCTTTAGATTCACACCAACAGATATATTTTTTCCAAATTTTGTGGTAAATCTTTCTAGTTACAGGCTTTCTGGCCTGAACAAGAGTATCGATAACAGAATCTGAGAACCCTCGCTTCGATAAGATCAAGCGTTCAATCTCCAAGCAGTCAGCTGGAGTGAAACCAGGTTCGGATGTTCGAACGGACCCTGAACAAGAAGGTCTCGTCTCAAAGGTAGCTTCCAAGGTGGAGCCGATGACATATTCACCAGATCTGCATACCAAGTCCTGCGTGGCCACGCAGGAGCTATCAAGATCACCGACGCCCTCTCCTGATTGATCCTGGCTACCAGCCTGGGGATGAGAGGAAACGGCGGGAACACATAAGCTAGTTTGAAGGTCCAAGGTGCTACTAGTGCATCCACTAGAGCCGCCTTGGGATCCCTGGATCTGGACCCGTAGCAAGGAACTTTGAAGTTCTGACGAGAGGCCATCAGATCCATGTCTGGAATGCCCCACAGCTGAGTGACTTGGGCAAAGATTTCCGGATGGAGTTCCCACTCCCCCGGATGCAATGTCTGACGACTCAGAAAATCCGCTTCCCAATTTTCCACTCCTGGGATGTGGATAGCGGACAGGTGGCAGGAGTGAGACTCCGCCCATAGAATGATTTTGGTCACTTCTTCCATCGCTAGGGAACTCCTTGTTCCCCCCTGATGGTTGATGTACGCAACAGTTGTCATGTTGTCTGATTGAAACCGTATGAACTTGGCCCTCGCTAGCTGAGGCCAAGCCTTGAGAGCATTGAATATCGCTCTCAGTTCCAGAATATTTATCGGTAGAAGAGATTCTTCCCGAGACCAAAGACCCTGAGCTTTCAGGGATCCCCAGACCGCGCCCCAGCCCATCAGACTGGCGTCGGTCGTGACAATGACCCACTCTGGTCTGCGGAATGTCATCCCTTGTGACAGGTTGTCCAGGGACAGCCACCAACGGAATGAGTCTCTGGTCCTCTGATTTACTTGTATCTTCGGAGACAAGTCTGTATAATCCCCATTCCACTGACTGAGCATGCACAGTTGTAATGGTCTTAGATGAATGCGCGCAAAAGGAACTATGTCCATTGCCGCTACCATCAACCCGATCACTTCCATGCACTGAGCTATGGAAGGAAGAGGAACGGAATGAAGTATCCGACAAGAGTCTAGAAGCTTTGTTTTTCTGGCCTCTGTCAGAAATATCCTCATTTCTAAGGAGTCTATTATTGTTCCCAAGAAGGGAACCCTTGTTGACGGAGATAGAGAACTCTTTTCCACGTTCACTTTCCATCCGTGAGATCTGAGAAAGGCCAGGACTATGTCCGTGTGAGCCTTTGCTTGAGGAAGGGACGACGCTTGAATCAGAATGTCGTCCAAGTAAGGTACTACAGCAATGCCCCTTGGTCTTAGCACAGCTAGAAGGGACCCTAGTACCTTTGTGAAAATCCTTGGAGCAGTGGCTAATCCGAAAGGAAGCGCCACGAACTGGTAATGCTTGTCCAGGAATGCGAACCTTAGGAACCGATGATGTTCCTTGTGGATAGGAATATGTAGATACGCATCCTTTAAATCCACCGTGGTCATGAATTGACCTTCCTGGATGGAAGGAAGAATAGTTCGAATGGTTTCCATCTTGAACGATGGAACCTTGAGAAACTTGTTTAAGATCTTGAGATCTAAGATTGGTCTGAACGTTCCCTCTTTTTTGGGAACTATGAACAGATTGGAGTAGAACCCCATCCCTTGTTCTCTTAATGGAACAGGATGAATCACTCCCATTTTTAACAGGTCTTCTACACAATGTAAGAATGCCTGTCTTTTTATGTGGTCTGAAGACAACTGAGACCTGTGGAACCTCCCCCTTGGGGGAAGCCCCTTGAATTCCAGAAGATAACCTTGGGAGACTATTTCTAGCGCCCAAGGATCCAGAACATCTCTTGCCCAAGACTGAGCGAAGAGAGAGAGTCTGCCCCCCACCAGATCCGGTCCCGGATCGGGGGCCAACATTTCATGCTGTCTTGGTAGCAGTGGCAGGTTTCTTGGCCTGTTTTCCCTTGTTCCAGCCTTGCATTGGTCTCCAAGCTGGCTTGGCTTGAGAAGTATTACCCTCTTGCTTAGAGGACGTAGCACTTTGGGCTGGTCCGTTTCTACGAAAGGGACGAAAATTAGGTTTATTTTTTGCCTTGAAAGGCCGATCCTGAGGAAGGGCGTGGCCCTTACCCCCAGTGATATCAGAGATAATCTCTTTCAAGTCAGGGCCAAACAGCGTTTTCCCCTTGAAAGGAATGTTAAGTAGCTTGTTCTTGGAAGACGCATCAGCCGACCAAGATTTCAACCAAAGCGCTCTGCGCGCCACAATAGCAAACCCAGAATTCTTAGCCGCTAACCTAGCCAATTGCAAAGTGGCGTCTAGGGTAAAAGAATTAGCCAATTTGAGAGCATTGATTCTGTCCATAATCTCCTCATAAGGAGGAGAATCACTATCGACCGCCTTTATCAGCTCATCGAACCAGAAACATGCGGCTGTAGCGACAGGGACAACGCATGAAATTGGTTGTAGAAGGTAACCCTGCTGAACAAACATCTTTTTAAGCAAACCTAATTTTTTATCCATAGGATCTTTGAAAGCACAACTATCCTCTATGGGTATAGTGGTGCGTTTGTTTAAAGTGGAAACCGCTCCCTCGACCTTGGGGACTGTCTGCCATAAGTCCTTTCTGGGGTCGACCATAGGAAACAATTTTTTAAATATGGGGGGAGGGACGAAAGGAATACCGGGCCTTTCCCATTCTTTATTAACAATGTCCGCCACCCGCTTGGGTATAGGAAAAGCTTCTGGGAGCCCCGGCACCTCTAGGAACTTGTCCATTTTACATAGTTTCTCTGGGATGACCAACTTGTCACAATCATCCAGAGTGGATAATACCTCCTTAAGCAGAATGCGGAGATGTTCCAACTTAAATTTAAATGTAATCACATCAGGTTCAGCTTGTTGAGAAATGTTCCCTGAATCAGTAATTTCTCCCTCAGACAAAACCTCCCTGGCCCCATCAGACTGGGTTAGGGGCCCTTCAGAAACATTATTATCAGCGTCGTCATGCTCTTCGGTATCTAAAACAGAGCAGTCGCGCTTACGCTGATAAGTGTTCATTTTGGCTAAAATGTTTTTGACAGAATTATCCATTACAGCCGTTAATTGTTGCATAGTAAGGAGTATTGGCGCGCTAGATGTACTAGGGGCCTCCTGAGTGGGCAAGACTCGTGTAGACGAAGGAGGGAATGATGCAGTACCATGCTTACTCCCCTCACTTGAGGAATCATCTTGGGCATCATTGTCATTGTCACATAAATCACATTTATTTAAATGAATAGGAATTCTGGCTTCCCCACATTCAGAACACAGTCTATCTGGTAGTTCAGACATGTTAAACAGGCATAAACTTGATAACAAAGTACAAAAAACGTTTTAAAATAAAACCGTTACTGTCACTTTAAATTTTAAACTGAACACACTTTATTACTGCAATTGCGAAAAAACATGAAGGAATTGTTCAAAATTCACCAAATTTTCACCACAGTGTCTTAAAGCCTTAAAAGTATTGCACACCAAATTTGGAAGCTTTAACCCTTAAAATAACGGAACCGGAGCCGTTTTGAACTTTAACCCCTTTACAGTCCCTGGTATCTGCTTTGCTGAGACCCAACCAAGCCCAAAGGGGAATACGATACCAAATGACGCCTTCAGAAAGTCTTTTCTAAGTATCAGAGCTCCTCTCACATGCGACTGCATGCCATGCCTCTCAAAAACAAGTGCGCAACACCGGCGCGAAAATGAGGCTCTGCCTATGCTTTGGGAAAGCCCCTAAAGAATAAGGTGTCTAAAACAGTGCCTGCCGATATTATTATATCAAAATACCCAAATAAAATGATTCCTCAAGGCTAAATATGTGTTAATAATGAATCGATTTAGCCCAGAAAAAGTCTACAGTCTTAATAAGCCCTTGTGAAGCCCTTATTTACGATCGTAATAAACATGGCTTACCGGATCCCATAGGGAAAATGACAGCTTCCAGCATTACATCGTCTTGTTAGAATGTGTCATACCTCAAGCAGCAAGAGACTGCTCACTGTTCCCCCAACTGAAGTTAATTGCTCTCAACAGTCCTGTGTGGAACAGCCATGGATTTTAGTGACGGTTGCTAAAATCATTTTCCTCATACAAACAGAAATCTTCATCTCTTTTCTGTTTCTGAGTAAATAGTACATACCAGCACTATTTTAAAATAAACTCTTGATTGAATAATAAAAACTACAGTTAAACACTAAAAAACTCTAAGCCATCTCCGTGGAGATGTTGCCTGTACAACGGCAAAGAGAATGACTGGGGTAGGCGGAGCCTAGGAGGGATCATGTGACCAGCTTTGCTGGGCTCTTTGCCATTTCCTGTTGGGGAAGAGAATATCCCACAAGTAAGGATGACGCCGTGGACCGGACACACCTATGTTGGAGAAATAATAATTGCATATTATGTATATAAAAAAAAAGAAAAAAAAACATCAAAAATACTTGGTTAGCACAAAGCAGAACAATAAAGTCATTTCATACGCATCAAATTATACCTGTTCTTTCACAATGTTTTATTCTCCTTAGCCAACGGACATCTAAGCCACTATTGTCCTTATCTATTATACATGCTCTCAGATGTTTGCGATAGAGGCTTTCTTACATACAGTGAGCTCTGGGACATGTAATGAATGTAATTGCTGTTATTGTTTAGCATTCTGAAGTTCCTGCCTGATAGACCTAATATGGATTGTATCTATTTGATTTGATGTCTTTTTCATGTGGCAACCTTTTCATAAATCAAAGGAAAAGCCAATACAAGGTTGTTTCTCCTTCAGCTTCTATGACAATTGAAGTTAACACTGAACCTTAGTTGATATCAATCTTCATAAATGTGTCCAAGTTACATCAAGACTGCTAAGCCATTACTATGTGGCAGTTGGTAATGCATGCAGAGGAACACTTTGCTGGCTAAATGGCCCTCAAATTGGCTAAAAACTCTAATTAGGGCAGCAAGGAGACAGGAGCGGTTATGGCTTTAGCCTAAATAGAATGAAATGAAGATGAATGATTAGATAAAGACACAATGACTATGTAATAATACTATTCACATTATAAGAATGCAAGAGGTCAAATAGTCAACGTAAAATAATCTGCATATCCAGGATATTTCAAAATCTATCTTTTTATGTACTTATAAAATATTCACACTGTTTTTTTGTTGTACAGTGTTGCACTGAGGTTTTCCTTGGAATGAAAGGCATATTAAAAAGGCAAATATTCTGTCATGCAGAATAGCAGTTTTACAAATTGCAAACATATTTGCAGGGAAATGATATTACCTTAAAAGGACATGCACGTGCAAAAAGAAAATGCTCTAATGTGTTATATGGAAGCAATTGTGTAATAATAAAATGCTTTGTGTGTTTGAGCCCTGCAAATGGGTTAAACAAATAGAACAGCAATGCAGTGCTGGGAGCTAGCTGAACGCATCTGATGAGCCAATGGCACGAGGCATGTGAGTGTAGCCACCAATAACCAGTTATTTCCCAGTAAAACACTGCTGCTCCTCACCATACCTAGGTATGCTTCAAAAAAACAAGTACATTTCATAACGGAAGTAAATAAAAAAAAAAGTCTCTAGAAATTGCACCAATCATGGAGGTTTGATGGTATCTTTCACATCCCTTAAACTGAAATTTACAGTGCAAACCTTTTTTTGGAATTGTTGCTCTTCCTAGCACAGTGTGTATCCTCTTAACTAACTGATTGGCTGAACAATACAATTTCTTTTTAATAAATAGAGGGAGGGGGAGCTAAGGACTAAGTGCACATAAAATTAAACGTAAGCAAGCCCTGTCACCAATTTTACCTGCAACAAATATTTTACAAAATGTTTAACCATCACATTTCAGAGACATTTGACTCAAAAACTGCATTTATGCATATGAAGGCGCAGAAATGAAACATAGTACAATCCCTGTTTTTTTAGCGAGTGCTATTTGAGTGTGAAAAACAGATTAAGCAAACATCCCTAGGGTAAGATTGTTCATTGGCTGACTAGGACAACTCCCACAGCTCCATTTGTGGGCAGGAGAACGCCTCCACTAGCACTTGATACGGTGAGTCCACGGATCATCATAATTACTATTGGGAATATCACTCCTGGATCAGCAGGAGGAGGCAAAGAGCACCACAGTAAAGCTGTTAAATACCACTCCCCTTACCCACAACCCCCAGTCATTCGACCAAAGGGAAAGGAGATATAAAGTGCAGAGGTGTCTGAGGTTTATAAAAAATAAACTGTCTGAAAATATAGGGCGGGCCGTGGACTTACCGTGTCAAGAAAGAAACAAATTTATCAGGTAAGCATAAATTTCATTTTCTTTCTAATGACACGGTGAGTCCACGGATCATCATAATTACTATTGGGAATCAATACCCAAGCTAGAGTACACAGATAAGGGAGTGACAAGACAATAAACCTAAACAGAAGGCACCACTGCTTGAAGAACCTTTCTCCCAAAAGAAGCCTCAGCCGAGGCAAAAGTATAAAATTTATAGAATTTTGAAAAAGTGTGTAGAGAGGACCAAGTTGTAGCCTTGCAAATCTGTCCCACAGAAGCTTCATTTTTGAATGCCCAGGAAGAGGAAACAGCCCTAGTAGAATGAGCTGTGACCTTCTCAGGAGGCTGCTGTCCAGCAGTTTCATAGGCCAAACAAATTATACTCTTCAGCCACAAAAAAAGAGAAGTAGCCGTAGCTTTCTGACCCTTACGTTTCCTAGAGAAAACAACAAACAGAGCAGAAGACTGGCGAAAATCCTTAGTCGCCTGTAGATAGAATTTCAACGCACCCACCACGTCTAGGTTGTGCAATAGACGTTCTTTATGAGAACACGAGTTAGGACACAAAGAAGGAACAAAGATTTCCTGATTAATGTTCCTATCCGAAACCACTTTAGGGAGGAACCCAAACTTAGTACGCAGAACCACCTTATCAGAATGAAAAATAAGAGAAGGGTATTCACAATGCAATGTTGAGAGCTCTGAAACTCTACGAGCAGAAGAAATAGCAACAAGAAATAAAACCTTCCAAGATAACATCTTAATATCTTAGGAATGCATAAGCTCAAACAGAGCCTGCTGAAGAACTCTAACAAGATTAAGATTTCAAGGAGGAGTAACAGGTTTGAACACATGCTTGATTCTAACCAAAGCCTGACAAAAAGACTGAACGTCTGGTACATCTGCCAGACATTTATGTAACAGAATAGATAAAGCAGAAATTTGACCCTTCAGGGTACTAGCAGATAAACCCTTCTCCAGACCCTCCTAGAGAAAAGACAAAATCCTAGGAATCCTGACTCTACTCCAAGAGTAGCCCTTAGATCCACACCAATACATAAATTAACGCCATATCTTGTAATAAATCTTTCTAGTCACAAGCATACGCGCCTGTCTCAATAACGAACTCAGAAAAAAACATGCTTAGATTGAATCAAGCGTTCAATCTCCAAGCAGTCAGCTTCAGAGAAACGAGATTTGGATGAAGGAAGGGACCCTGAAGTAGAAGATTCTTCCTCAATGGAAGACTCCAAGGTGGAAAAGATGACAACTCCACCAGATCTGCATACCAGATCCTGCGAGGCCACGCCGGTGCAATGAGAACTACCAACGCCCTCTCCTGTCGGATCCGAACAATAACTCGAGGAAGAAGGGCAAACGGAGGAAACACGTATGTCAGACTGAACTTCCAAGGAACTGCTAGAGCATCTATTAGAACCGCTTGAGGATCCCTTGACCTTGAACCGTACTTCGGAAACTTGGCATTGTAACAAGATGCCATGAGACCCAACTCTGCTTGACCCCACCTGAGAATCAAACCGGAAAACACTTCCAGATGACCACTCCTGGAAAGTGGATCGCAGACAGGCTGCAGTTGTGGGTCTCCGCCCACTGAATAATCCTGGACACCTCTGTCATGGCCAAGGAACTCTGAGTCCCTCCTTGATGGTGGATGTAAGCCACTGAAGTTATGTTGTCAGACTGGAACCTGATAAACCGGGCTGAAGCGGAGGCCAAGCCAGTAGAGCACTGAAGATTGCCCTCAGCTCTAGGATGTTTATGGGAAGAAGAGATTCCTCCCAAGACCATAACCCCTGAGCCTTCAGCGAGCCCCAGACTGCTCCCCATCCCAACAGGCTGGCATCAGTAGTGACAATCACCCAGTTGAAAAGATTCCGTCTGAACCAGAATATCGCCCAGATAAGGCGCCACTGCAATGCCCCATAATCCAAGAACTGCCATTAGAGCTCCCAGGATCTTTGAGAAAATCCTGGGAGCTGTGGCAAGACCGAATGGAAGAGCCACAAACTGGAAGTGTTTCTTTAAAAAGGCAAACCTCAGAAACTTGTGATGATCTCGGTGGATAGGGATATGCAGATACGCATCCTTTAAATCTACCGTTGTCATGAATTGACCCTCTTGAACCAAGGGAAGAATGGAACGAATAGTTTCCATCCTGAAGGACGGTACTCTGAGAAACTTTTTTAGACTTTTGAGATCTAAAATTGGTCTGAAAGTTCCTTCTTTTTTGGGAACCACAAACAGATTGGAGTAAAAACTCAGACCCTGCTCCTGAAGAGATCACCTCTAGATTAGAAAGATCTCGGACACAGCGTAAAAACGCCTCTCTTTTTGTCTGGTCTACAGATAATCTTGAGAACAGAAACCTTCCCCTGGGTGGAAAAGTTTTGAACTCCAGATTGTATCCCTGGGACACAATGTCCACCGCCCAGGGATCCGACACATCCCAAACCCAGGCCTGAATAAAAAAGGAAAGTCTGCCCCCTACTAGATCCGGTCCCGGATCGGGGGTGAACCCTTCATGCAGATTTTGAGCCACTAACGGATCTTTTAGATTGCTTCCCCTTGTTCCAAGACTGGTCGGACCTCCAGGAAGGCTTGGACTGATCCTAATTGGCAGAAGGAGAGGAATTTTTACCCTTGAAATTTCGAAAAAGAACAAAAATTGCTATGACGTTTCTTCTGTTTATTTCTCTTATCCTGAGGCAGGAAATGATCCTTTCCTCCCGTAATGTCTGAAATAATTTCAGCCAAGCCGACCCAAACAAGGTCTTACCCTTGTAGGGAATCGCCAAAAGCTTAGACTTAAATGACACATCACAAACCAAGATTTCAACCATAAGGCTCGACAAGCCAGAATTGTAAAACCAGAAATTTTGGCTCCCAACATAATCACTTAAAGAGAAGCATCCGTAATGAAGGAATTGGCCAACTTTAAGGCCTTAATCCTATCCTAGATCTCTTCAAGAGGGGTATCTGACTGAATAGAATCAGACAAGGCATCAAACCAATATGCTACCACACTGGTGACGGTTGCAATACATACAGCATGTTGCTATTGTAAACCCTGATGCACATACATCTTTTTTAGTAACCCTTCCAACTTTTTATCCATCGGATCTTTAAAGGAACAGCTATCTTCTATGGGAATAGTGGTTCCCAGGTCTCTCCCATTCCCGAGCAATAATTTCTGTAGCCCAGTCAGGGACAGGAAAAAACCTCTACTGTAGAAGGTACATCAAAGTATTTATTTAATTTACTAGACTTCTTAGGAGTGACTACGACCAACATGTCGAAGTCATCCAATGTAGCCAAAACCTCCTTAAGTAACAAACTGAGGTGTTCTAGCTTAAAGAAATCAAAGAAATCAAATTGTTCCAGTTGGTGCAAAAATTACTTTTATTTGTGCAAAACAGGGATCAACAAGCAACGTTTCAGGCCCAAACTTGGCCCTTTCTCAAGCTTGACAATAGATTAGTGAACAAACATTTAAATAGCCATACTGGCGCCAAATATTGTGATTAAAAGTGATACAATGTTGCCCTCTAATGGCGAGCAATAATATAACATATCAAAAAATGTGTTTTAAAGTGCATTTTGATGGCCTGTGATACTGCCACCTAGTGAATCATCATGTTATCTAGAAAACATAGATTTTATATCATATGTGAAAATTCATATATCTAAGAATAATAAATGTTTCAAACATTTCATCAATATATAAATGACAAATTTCTACATTAATACAAGTTTAAAAATGCATCATAAATTTATCATAATTGAATTAATCATTGTTTCCAATAATCAAAATATTTTAAATTTAAAAACATATATGTGTCTGGTGTGTCTAGCTCTAGATGGATAAATTATTTTTATCAGTTGACTCAATTTTGTAATATTTTAACTCACAATCCATCAAGAGACAGACACACCAACATATCTAGTCAATATTAGATATTCAACTGGGACATTCATTTGCAGATTTCCAGAGACATCAAATCTCATATTAATATCTACATGTATTTGCACATTCATCAATACATGAATTTAACAGTACAATATTATAAAGAAATTTCCATTCTATTTTATTAAATTACCAAAAGGCAGTCCAATTGCATTCCCTATTCAAGCCTTTCGGCCACAGAGTACATAATTCATTAATCCAGTATGTTTCCCTCCTGGTTAGAATGTTTTCTTTATCGCCCCCTCTCCTAGTTGTATGGACCCTTTCAATGATTTGGAAGCGTAATTGACTTATTCTGTGGCCTGCCTCTAAAAAGTGTCCAGCCACTGGAGCATCCTTTTCTCCACAACGAATATTTGACTTGTGCTCAGAGATTCTCTCACGTGCCTCCCTGGTCGATTGACCAATGTACATCAAGGAGCACGGACATTTAATTGCATAAATAATATACTCTGACCTACAAGTCAAATATTCATTTATGGAATATTTCTTACCCATATAGGGGTGACAAAAAGTCTCCCCTTTAATCATAGAATTGCAATTAATGCAAGATAAACATGGGTAACATCCCTTTTGTTTTTGACCAGTTATTGTACTTTGTATTTGTTTCTTCTCGGCCCCCATATCGGCTCTCACCAATTTATCTTTAACATTAGGACCACGTTTATAGGCTAACATAGGTGGTCTTGAGAATGCCCCTATATCCGGGTGACACTTGGACAAAATATGCCAATATTTTCGAATGATTTTATTAATTTGATTGCTTCTTGTATTGTACTGTGATATAAACTTAATCCTTTCTGAATTTTTAGAATTATTTCTATTCTCATCTCTGCTTACTATTTCAGATCTACTCTCATTTTTACTCACATCTTGTTTTATATCTTCAATCAATGATTCGGGGTAACCCCTTGAGACAAATTTCTCTGACATTTCCTCTATGCGAAACTTCTTAATAACAGGATCTGACACGATCCTATTAACCCTTAGAAGTTGGCTCTTTGGAACAGCCTTAAAGGTGGTGGGTGGATGGAAACTCTCAAACCACAAAGTGTTATTTTTATCTGTGGGTTTGGAATAAATATCAATTTTCAATCCATCCACCTCCTTATAGACTCTAGTATCCAAAAACTGGATTGAGCAGTCATCGTGTGTTAAAGTGAATTTAATGCCATTAACTGAACAGTTAAGGTCACCCACAAATGCCATTAGGGATCCAATGTCGCCATACCAGATGCCAAACACATCATCGATAAAACGCCACCAAGTGGCTCCATATTGTTTAAATAAATGATGTTCATAAACAAATAACTCTTCTAGCTTAAACCTGAAGAACACAACTTCAGCGTCGGCAGAAGGAATGACACTGAGCCTGAGATTTCACCCTCAGACGCCACTGAAGTATCCTCCTCCACAGACTTCTGGGAGGAACATTCTGATTAGTCATGACTGTGTCAGAGGCCTTACTCAATGATTCCATAAGTTTCCTCTAGCGCTTTCCCTGTAACATGGGGAAAGCAGACAACGCATCAGTTATAACAGAGGATATGTGGGTAGTAATGTCTTGCAAATTAACTCCAACAGGAGTATGAGATGAAGCACAGGGCACTGCCAAAGGGGCCGCTAATGCTTGGGACACCTGAGGAGAAAGCTGCGGCGTAACTTGAACAGGAAACTCCTAAACAGCATCCGCCGTAGAAAGTGATGGCTCAGAAACAAAAAGTCTATCCCTGTACTGTAAAGTTCTCTCAACACATTAGGAACAGAAAGGGATTGGTGGTTCAACATTAGAATCAAGGCACAAGCTACATGCTACAAATTGCAGTGCCTCTTGATCCATCTTTACCTCAAAAATAATAGCTTGGGCTAAAATAAATACAAAGAACAAGAAATCAAATAAAAAAAGTCAATTTAATTCTTAAAATAATAAATAAAAAAAACGCTACTGTCACTTTAAATAAAACGTAAAAGTTTATTTTTATAACAGCAACCGCAGAGCAGTTGTCACACACAACCTCAGACAGCCTCTTCACCTCAGCAGACTTTGCTGAGGTGCCTACCAGCCCTTTGAAAATACACCAAATATGCAGACAAAGATTCGGACTCCGGACAAACAGGACACCAGCCGACACAATTTTCCTTGCCAGCAGAGCCGCAACAGTCGGATCGCACAGACGGAGAAACCGGAAGTGCACAGCAACACTGACATTTGCACCAGAGAAAGCCCACCCTCCTAATCGTGGGTGTAACAAACTGATCTGGTCCGGTCGCCATTATCCCTATCATAGTAGAAAAAGGGATTGCAACGCAACCTACAAAAAACACTTCATTTCTTGAGAAATAAAGTCACAAAAACACACACCACCAAATCCGGAAACAAACCGGAGCTGAGCCATAACATATTAACACACACCCGTAGCTAACTCCTCAATCCCCAGTGCCTGCATACCTGCCGTTTAAAATCCTTATCCAAAGCAGGATTCAAAATAAATAAGTCCCATTTTTAAACAGATTTACCTGCAAAAGTGCCATATTCCCTGATCCCAGAAAATAAAAAGGCACTTACCTTGAAAACAGACACTACCCGGCAGCTCACTCAGTTTGAGAGGCACATCTCCTCACATGGACCTGTGAAATATAAAGAAAGACTGAATAATCCTAAACAGACTTTCCAGACAGGGCAGCAACACTGTTTGGGAGGCACAGTGGGGATTATACCCCGCAAGTTCCCAATTGCTTAAAAGCCACCACTGCTCTACTGAAGAGACTGATATGGGCTACGGCTAGACACCAAGAAGAAGCAGAACAAACTTGCTCTACTTCAAAAAATAATAAAATCTTGATTGAAGAAACTTCTTTCAGACATCTAAGCTTTACCACCTTCTTGCAACAAGCAAAGAGAATGACTGGGCGTTATGGGTAAGGTGAGTGGTATTTA
Organism: Bombina bombina; assembly: GCF_027579735.1. NCBI lineage: Eukaryota > Metazoa > Chordata > Amphibia > Anura > Bombinatoridae > Bombina > Bombina bombina. The sequence goes on along the minus strand of NC_069504.1, from coordinate 45,768,977 downwards.
ACAGCTTTGCTGTGGTGCTCTTTGCCTCCTCCTGCTGATCAGGAGTGATATTCACAATAGTAATTATGATGATCCGTGGACTCACCGTGTCATTAGAAAGAAACAAAATATAATTGCATTCATGACATCATATCCATGATAAAAAATATAACAATAATAATACAATTTAAAATGCTCAGTTTTAGACTGCTTTATACAGTGCAGTACCTCTGCTAAGACTGCTTTATACAGTGCAGTACCGCTGCTAAGACTGCTTTATGCAGTACCGCTGCTAAGACTGCTTTATACAGTGCAATACCGCTGCTAAGACTGCTTTAAACACTGCAGTAGTGCTGCTAAGACTGCTTTATACACTGCAGTACCGCTGTTAAGACTGCTTTATACACTGCAGTACTGCTGCTAAGACTGCTTTATATACTGCAGTATTGCTGCTAAACAAAATAATATATATCCTTTTAATTTCACAGTTTGTAGGACAAATGCAGTCACTTTATTTAAATATGTAGCATTGACATCAGGGTTAAAAAGGAAGAGTGGAAAAAAACAGATAAATTTCTTTCTCTTCCGGTGTATCCAGTCCACGGATTCATCCTTACTTGTGGGATATTCTCAATCCCTACAGGAAGTGGCAAAGAGAGCACACAGCAGAGCTGTCCATATAGCTCCCCTCAGGCTCCGCCCCCCCAGTCATTCGACCGACGGTTAGGAGAAAAAGGAGAACCATAGTGTGTAGTGGTGACTGTAGTTTTACAAAAAATAAATTTGAACCTGACTTAATTGCCAGGGCGGGCCGTGGACTGGATACACAGTAAGAGAAAGAAATTTATCAGGTAAGCATAAATTCTGTTTTCTCTTACATTGGTTATCCAGTCCACGGATTCATCCTTACTTGTGGGAACCAATACCAAAGCTTTAGGACACGGATGATGGGTGGGAACAAGTCAGGTAACCTAAACGGAAGGCACCACTACTTGCAAAACCTTTCTCCCCAAAAAAAATAGCCTCCGAAGAATCAAAAGTATCAAATTTGTAAAATTTGGCAAAAGTATGCAGTGAAGACCAAGTCGCTGCTTTACAAATCTGTTCAACAGAAGCCTCATTCTTGAAAGCCCATGTGGAAGCCACAGCTCTGGTGGAAAGAGCTGTAATTCGTTCAGGAAGCTGCTGTCCAGCAGTCTCATAAGTCAATCGGATAATGCTTTTCAGCCAAAAGGAAAGAGAGGAAGTGATAGCTTTTTGACCTCTCCTCTTACCAGAATAGACAACAAACAAGGATGACATGTGTCTGAAATCTTTAGTTTTTAAATAGAATTTTAAAGCACGAACCACATCAAGATTGTGTAACAGCGTTCCACATCAAGATTGTGTAACAGCCGTTCCACATCAAGATTGTGTAACAGCCGTTCCTTCTTAGAAACTGAATTAGGACACAGAGAAGGAACAATGATTTCCTGGTTAATATTCTTATTAGAAACCAGGTTTTGTACGCAAAACAACCTTATCTGCATGAAACACCAGATAGGGGGAATTACATTGCAAAGCAGACAATTCTGTAACTGTTCGATCAGAAGAAATAGTTACCAAAACAAAACTTTCCAAGATAATCACTTAATATCTATGGAATATAAAGGTTCAAACGGAACCCCTTGAACGACAGAAAGAACTAAATTTAGACTCCTTAGAGGAGCCACAGGTTTATAGACAGGCTTGATTCTGACTAAAGCCTATGCAAACGCTTGAACGTCTGGTACTTCCGCCAGACGCCTGTGAAACAGAATAGATAGAGCAGATATCTGTCCCTTTAAGGAACTAGCTGACAATCCTTTCTCCAATCCTTCTTGGAGAAATGACAAAATCCTAGGAATCCTAATCTTACTCCACGAGTAACCCTTGGATTCACACCAACAAAGATATTTCCGCCATATCTTATAGTAAATGTTCCTGGTGACAGGTTTTCTAGCCTGGATCAAAGTATCTATAACTGATCCAGAGAACCCACGCTTAATAGAATTAAGCGTTCAATCTCCAAGCAGTCAGCTGCAGAGAACTAGATTTGGATGCTTGAATTAGAAGATCCTGCCTCGATGGCATTGTCCATGGTGGAACAGATGACATGTCCACTAGGTCTGCATACCAAGTCCTGCGTGGCCACGCAGGCGCTATCCAAATTACTGAAGCCTTCTCCTGTTTGATTCTGGCTACCAAACGAGGGAGAAGGGGAAACGGTGGAAAAACATAAGCCAGATTGAAGGACCAAGGCGCTACTAGAGCATCTATCAATGCCGCCTTGGGGTCCCTGGACCTGGATCCGTAAAGAGAAAGTTTGGAGTTCTGACGGGACGCCATCAGATCCAACTCTGGAATACCCCATAGCTGGGTAAGCTGAGCAAAAACCTCCGGAAGGAGTTCCCACTCCCCCGGGTGAAAGGTCTGACGACTCAGAAAATCTGCCTCCCAGTTGTCTATTCCTGGGATGTGAATTGCAGATAGGTGGCAGGAGTGATCCTCCGCCCATTTGATGAGCTTGGATACTTCCTTCATCGCTAGGGAACTCTTTGTTCCTCCCTGATGATTGATGTACGCTACAGTCGTGATGTTGTCCGACTGAAGCCTGATGAACCTGGCCCTCGCTAGTTGAGGCTATGCCTGGAGCATGTTGAATATCGCTCTCAGTTCCAAAATGTTTATCGGGAGAAGAGACTCTTCCCGAGACCATAGGCCCTGAGCTTTCAGGGAGTCCCAGACCGCACCCCAGCCTAACAGACTGGAATCGGTCGTGACAATGATCCACTCTGGTCTGCGGAAGCACATTCCCTGAGACAAGTGGATCCTGAGACAACCACCAGAGAAGATAATCTCTGGTTTTCTCGTCCATTTGTATCTAAGGAGACAATCTGCATAATCCCCATTCCACAGTTTGACCATGCACAGCTGCAGTGGTCTGAGATGAATTCTGGCAAAGGGAACAACGTCCATTGCCGCAACCATTAACCCGATTACCTCCATGCACTGAGCCACAGAAGGCCGAGGAACAGAATGAAGAACTCGGCAAGTAGTTAAAAGTTTTAACTTCCTGACCTCCGTCAGAAATATTTTCATCTCTACCGAGTCTATTAGCGTTCCCAGGAAGGGAACCCTTGTGAGCGGGGACAGAGAACTTTTTTCAACGTTCACCTTCCACCCGTGAGACCTTACAAAGGCCAGAACTATTTCTGTATGAGCCTTGGCTCTTTGAAAAGACGACGCCAGAATTAATATGTCGTCCAGATAAGGTGCTACTGCAATGCCCCGCGGTCTTAGTACCGCTAGAATGGACCCTAGCACCTTTGTGAAAATTCTTGTCCAGAAAGGCGAACATTAGGAACTGATGGTGATCTTTGTGGATAGGAATATGTAGGTACGCATCCTTTAAATCCACGGTAGTCATATATTGATCTTCCTGGATCAATGGTAAGATTGTCCGAATGGTTTCCATTTTGAATGATGGAACTCTGAGGAATTTGTTTAGAATTTTTAAATCCAGGATTGGCCTGAAAGTTCCTTCCTTTTTTGGAACTACAAACAGGTTTGAGTAAAAACTCAGTCTTTGCTCTGCAGTTGGAACTGGGTGTATCACTCCCATCTTTAGAAGATCTTCTACACAGCGTAAGAACGCCTGTTTCTTTGTCTGAAGACAAACGAGAAATGTGGAACCTCCCCCTTGGGGGAGAGTCTTCGAATTCTAGAAGATACCCTTGAGCAACAATTTCTAATGCCCAGGGATCTGGAACATCTCTTGCCCAAGCGTGAGCAAGAGATAAAGTCTGCCCCCTACTAGATCCGGTCCCGGAGCGGGGGCTACCCTTTCATGCTGTCTTGGTAGCAGCAGCAGGCTTCTTGGCCGGTTTACCCTTGTTCCAACCCTGCAAAGGCTTTTATGTTGCTTTGGGCTGGGAAACATTACCCTCTTGCTTTGCGGATGCAGAGGTTGAAGCAGGTCCGCTCCTGAAGTTGCGAAAGGAGCGCAAATTAGCCTTAAAAGGTCTATCTTGTGGAAGGGCATGGGTAAGCTACCTTTCCTGATATTAAGTAATTTTGTTTTGGACGACACGTCAGCCGACCATGATTTGAGCCAGAGCGTTCTTCGAGCCACAATGGCAAAACCAGAATTTTTCGCCGCTAATTTAGTTAATTGTAAACCGGCATCTGTAATGAAAGAATTAACCAGCTTTAGAGCATGAATTCTATCCATGACTTTGTCATATGAAGTCTCCCTCTGGAGCGACTCCTCCAGCGCCTCAACCAAAAAGCCGCTGCAGTAGTTACAGGAATAATGCAGGCAATTGGTTCAAGAAGGATACCTTGTTGAACAAATATTTTCTTTAGTAACCCTTCTAATTTGTTATCCATAGGATCTTTGAAAACACAACTGTCTTCTATTGGTATAGTTGTGCGCTTAGCTAGTGTTGAAACTGCTCCCTCTACCTTAGGGGCCGCCTGCCACGCGTCCCGCCTGGGGTCAGTTATGGGGAACATTTTCTTAAAGATAGGGGGGGAACAAAAAGGTACGCCTGGTCTCTCCCACTCCCTAGTCACAATATCCGCCACCCTCTTAGGGATCGGAAACGCATCAGTGTATACAGGGACTTCTAAAAACTTGTCCATTTTACACAATTTTTCTGGGACCACCATAGGGTCACAATCAACCAGCGTAGCTAAAACCTCCTTAAGCAGTACGCGGAGGTGTTCCAGCTTAAATTTAAACGCTAAGAAATCTGATTCTGCCCGTTGAGAAATTTTACCTGCGTCACAAATTTCTCCCTCAGACAGTACATCCCTCACCGCCACGTCAGAGGGTTGTGAGGGTACAACAGATAAATTATCCTAAACTTCTGATTGCTCATCCTCTGTTCTTAAAACTGAGCTATCACGCTTTTTAGGAAAAACAGGCAGTTTGGATAGAAATGCTGCAAGGGAATTATCCATGACTGTTGCTAATTGTTGCAATGTAATAGGGGCCAATGCGCTAGAGATACTAGGCATCACTTGCGCGGGCGTAACTGGTGTCGACACATGGGGAGAGGAAGGAGGGCTATCCTCATTACCTTCCGTTAAAGAATCATCTTGGGCCACATTTTTAAGTGTCACTGCATGGTCTTTAAAATGTTTGCATATGTTAGCACACTTTAAACACAAATGTAAAAGGGGGGACCGCCATGGCTTTTAAACACATAAAACAAGGTCTATCTGTAGGCTCAGACATGTTAAACAGACTTAGACAGCACTCAAATACAGTAAAATACATTTTTGGAAAAAACAGTACTGTGCCTTTAAATAATAAAAAGCGCATACTTTTTAACTAAAGCTCCAAAATTCATCCAATCTTTATGAAATTTTTACCATATGATCCTAATGCTTTGAAATGATTGCACAGTAAATTCCAAGTCAATTAACCCCCTACTGCCCAAACCGGAGCAAATTAACCATGCCACAGCCTCTGCTGTGTCCTACCTTCCTTGGGGATTAGTTTTGATCGAAAATAAACCTCTCTGAAGTCCTCAAGTAATCTTTGGACCCTTCAAATGTATCTGCATGAAGCTGTTTGTAAAATCAACTGCGCAACTGAGGCACGAAATTCAGGCCCCCTCCATCTTCCCTCAGGAGTTTGTGGGGCCTTCCCAAGCCAAAATAGGTGTCTAAATATATGCCATGCGGAATAAAACCCCAAAAAGTGTTATAAATGCAATATAAAACTTGTATAATGTCAGATTATCTTAAAAAATAATCGATTGCCCCTTAACAGTGTCCACCAGTGTTTTGAGCCCTTACAAATAAGCCTTCCTTCTATACTAATTCTCAGAATATGGCTTACCTTTCCCACATGGGGATTCTGTCAGTCTTCTAGCATTACTAAGTCTTGACTAGAAAAAAATGACTGAAACATACCTTAAAGCAGTTAAGCCTGCAAACTGTTCCCCCCAACTGAAGATTTCCTGTACTCAACAATCCTGCGTGGGAACAGCAATGGATTTTAGTTACAAGGTGCTAAAATTATTTTCCTCTCAGCAGAATCTTCATCATTTTCTGCCTCAGAGTAAATAGTACAAACCGGCACTATTTTAAAATAACAAACTTTTGATTGAAGAAATAAAAAACTACAAACTAACACCACATTCCCTTTACACTCCCGTGGAGATGCTACTTGTTAGAGCGGCAAAGAAAATGACTGGTGGGGGCGGAGCCTAAGGGGAGCTATATGGACAGCTCTTCTGTGTGCTCTCTTTGCCACTTCCTGTAGGGATTGAGAATATCCCACAAGTAAGGATGAATACGTGGACTGGATACACCAATGTAAGAGAAATAAATAAATCTCAGTTTAAGACTATGAACTTGGCATGTTAATGCTTTCAAGAGGTTTCCCTCACCATCAATGGCCCAGGAAGAGAAAGTGAATTATTTGATAGACAAGCTAACAAATATTAGTAATTAGGTATTATCATGGGATTTAAAGAAATCTATATTTTCTTTAAGAGCTTTGTTTAGAATTTCAGGACATTTAAAAGGAAATGCAAACACTCAAGGGACTAATTGCCAGTGGTAATACTGATGTTAGCATTTAGTCTATTATTGATGTTGGTATTTATATATAAAGGCCTATACTTCATGTACAGGTATGTAAGAAAAAGAGCAGTGACAACATATTTTACAAAGACAAAAAGAGGGAGAATGTTGGCAAAAATCAAAGAAATTGACAGCAACGTTTTTTTACTTTTTTGCTGTGTGTCAACCTGGCTTAATTTTCAATGAAACATTTAGGAAAGTTTTTTTTGCTCTCTCACTAATGCATAGAGGATACACAAGTCATAGCTGTACTTGATATAACAAATGTGCATTCTTTTATGCCAGTGACTATAAGTAAATAAGAAAGACACTGCAGCACAACTATCAGAAAATGGTAAAGGAGACCTTTTTTTGCTGGCAATTTTTTTTTTTTTTTTTTAATGCAGTACTGAAACGAGGAAAAAATAGATTAAACATGAATAATCTGTTACACTATACAAAAAATAAATACAATATGTAAAAATACCTTAAACATACAACTAAAAAGTATTATAATTCATATATAGCATATACAGTATGTTACTTTAAAAAAACCAGTTCAGCAATTCTCTACGATTGTCTCACTCCCCACCTCCAGTCCGCCCCTAAAGCTCTGTGAACTGTCAGTTTCTATGACATCTTTTTGGTGAAACAATTAGAAATTTCTATATCTTGGCCTATAACCTACCTACTTACCAGGTGAAACCGCCTCTCTGTTAGAGGAATGGACAACAATAACCACGCTCCCTTTACCTATATCATTGCTACTTGTGGTCCCACCTTCATTCCTAGCTCTGACCATCATAGGAATAAACAGAGATAGTATAGGGTGCCAAATCTGGTATTGTCTAAGCCATTGATAGCTATCCTTGGAACCCCAGATGTTTTGGAACTACATACCCAATGATACTTAGGCTCTCTGCAGTCTGAGCATCATGGAAAATGTAGTCCCAAAACAACAGGGGTGCAAAGGTTAGCCATCACTGGTCTAGGCTATAGGCCATGATCTAGATATTTATTTTTTGTTGATTTGATTTCTAATTATCTTGACCCAAACACATGCATCCAATACTTACAATGTGAGAAGAATACCAAGCAGCATAAACTCAAACAATCTTAGGGTGTGGAAAACAATAAAATAACTACACAATATTTCAATTGAAAAAATATAAAGTTTAATCAAGACATAACAGAGCTGAGAATTTTCCTCCCAAATTTGGCTGAAGATGACTGCAAGGTATCCAATTTATACTGTGACACGTTATGGGGCTTTTCAAAATGCTGCTTGGCAGATGTAAGAGATAGCACAATCATTATCAAATTCCCATGATGTGGAAATTGCCCTTGGAGCGTGTGCCTTGAGGCCAGGAGGAACTGGAAGTGTATTTTACTGGTAGACCTTAGATATTGCAGTGTGTGATTCGTGATAAAATTGTAGACTTTGCAGGTGGCTGACCCTTCTGATTTCCAAGGGGAATAACAAAAACCTTGTTGGTTTTCTTGAAATCTCTAGATCTGGTTTGTTTCTTCCATTATTATGTCAAAAGGACTAGAGTATAAAATGGCTTACATCAAGTAGTTTTAAATTTGAACAGAATGAAGGTAAGAGAATACCTTTAGTAGAATGGAATTTTAGAAATCAGCAATTTTCCTGGGAATGTTCTGAGGATCACTCTATACTAATAGAAAAAAATGTTCTTACACTGATAAAACCTGTGGTCAAGTACCACAAAGATGTTGTTTTTCAGGGGTTTCAAATGAGCATACATTAAATCATTCACCACCAAAAGTAAGACCAAGGCAGGACACTGAGATTAACCATGGGAAGAATGTTCAGTTTGCTAAAATGTGGCCATTTAGCAGCCATGCCCCTAGACGTAAGTGGTGAGGATATGGATTGAGGACTGGACCTTGACTGAGAATATCCGGTAAAATCCAGGGATGTTGAACAGCTAGTTGAAGTTGTGCAGGAAAAAAAATACATTGTTTGCAAATTTCTGCATACAATGTTAATACCTATGTGAAAATCATTGGAGCTAAAAGGGAGAGCCATAAATTGGTATTAATGAGCACCTATTGGGAATCTCAAATACTTTCTGTGAGGAGGAGCCACATTTATATGGAAGTATGGATCTAGCAGTTCTATGGATACCAAACTCCTTGTGAATAGGTGAAATTACTGTAAGCAGAGACTCTATATTGAATTTGTGTGGCTTGATAAATCGATTGAGTGTTTTTAAGTCGAGAACTGGTCTCCATTATTTGTCATCCTTTCTTATCAGAAACTTAAGCTTTTGAAGGATGAACTTCTTGAATAATATGCACATATGTGCAATATAATGGAACACTGTCTTATGTTTCTTATCACTACCTCTACCTTGTGATGATGACTGAGACTTTCATGTCTGTGTTCAAAAGTACTTAAGTGACTAATAATTTATGTAAGAACTTACCTGATAAATTCATTTCTTTCATATTGGCAAGAGTCCATGAGCTAGTGACATATGGGATATACAATCCTACCAGGAGGGGCAAAGTTTCCCAAACCTCAAAATGCCTATAAATACACCCCCCAGTACACCCACAATTCAGTTTAACGAATAGCCAAGCAGTGGGGTGATAAAGAAAGGAGTAGAAAGCATCAACAAAGGAAATTTGGAAATAATTGTGCTTTATACAAAAAATCATAACCACCATAAAAAGGGTGGGCCTCATGGACTTTTGCCAATATGAAAGAAATTAATTTATCAGGTAAGTTCTTACATAAATTATGTTTTCTTTCATGTAATTGGCAAGAGTCCATGAGCTAGTGACATATGGGATATCAATACCCAAGATGTGGATCTCCACTCAAGAGTCACTAGAGAGGAAGGGAATAAAATAAAAACAGCCATATACCGCTGAAAAAATTAGTCCACACCCAAAAAAATAAGTTTATTTTCATTTGAAAGAAAAAACTTAAATCAAAAGCAGAAGAATCAAACTGAAACAGCTGCCTGAAGAACTTTTCTACCAAAAACTGCTTCCGACGAAGCAAATACATCAAAACGGTAGAATTTAGTAAATGTATGCAAAGAGGACCAAGTTGCTGCTTTGCAAATCTGATCAACTGAAGCTTCATTCTTAAAAGCACACGAAGTGGAGACTGATCTAGTAGAATGAGCCATGATTCTCTGAGGAGGGGCTTGACCCAACTCCAAATAAGCTTGATGATTTAACCCTTTAAGGACACAGCTTTCAGTTTGCTCAATTGTTTTATGACGGAAATATTCCGTCATATGTCCTTAAGAGGTTAAAAGCTTTAACCAAAAGGCCAAGGAAATAGCAGAGGCCTTCTGACCTTTCCTAGGACCAGAAAATATAACAAATAGACTAGAAGTCTTCCTGAAATCTTTAGTAGCTTCAACATAATATTTCAAAGCTCTCACCACATCCAAAGAATGTAAGGATCTTACCAAAGGATTCTTAGGATTAGGACACAAGGAAGGGACAACAATTTTTCTACTAATGTTGTTAGAATTCACAACCTTAGGTAAAAATTCAAATGAAGTCCGCAAAACCACCTTATCCTGATGAAAAAATCAGAAAAGGAGATTCACAAGAAAGAGCAGATAGCTCAGAAACTCTTCTAGCAGAAGAGATGGCCAAAAGGAACAACACTTTCCAAGAAAGTAGTTTAATGCCCAAAGAATGCATAGGCTCAAATGGAGTAGCCTGTAAAGCCTTCAGAACCAAATTAAGACTCCAAGGAGGAGAAATTGATTTAATGACAGGCTTAATACGAACTAAAGCCTGTACAAAACAGTGTATATCAGGAAGTATAGCAATCTTTCGTGAAATAAAACAGAAAGAGCGGAGATTTGTCCTTTCAAGGAACTTGCAGACAAACCCTTATCCAAACCATCCTGAAGAAACTGTAAAATTCTAGGAATTCTAAAAGAATGCCAAGAAAATTTATGAGAAGAACACCATGAAATGTAATTCTTCCAAACTCTATAATAAATCTTTCTAGAGACAGATTTACGAGCTTGTAACATAGTATTAATCACTGAGTCAGAGAAACCTCTATAACTTAGAACTAAGCGTTCAATTTCCATACCTTCTAATTTAATGATTTGAGATCCTGATGGAAAAACGGACCTTGAGATAGTAGGTCTGGCCGTAACGGAAGTGGCCAAGGCGGGCAACTGGATATCCGAACCAGATCCACATACCAAAACCTGTGTGGCCATGCTGGCACCCCCAGCAACACAAATGATTGTTCCATGATGATTTTGGAAATCACTCTTGGAAGGAGAACTAGAGGCGGGAAGATGTAAGCAGGATGATAACACCAAGGAAGTGTCAGCGCATCCACTGCTTCCGCCTGAACATCCCTGGACCTGGACAGGTATCTGGGAAATTTCTTGTTTAGATGAGAGGCCATTAGATCTATCTCTCGAAGACCCCACATCTGAACAATCTGAGAAAACACATCTGGATGGAGAGACCACTCCCCTGGATGTAAAGTCTGGCGGCTGAGATAATCTGCTTCCCAATGGTCTACACCTGGGATATGCACCGCGGTGATTAGACAGGAGCTGGATTCCGCCCAAACAAGTATTCGAGATACTTCTTTCATAGCTTGGAGACTGTGAGTCCCACCCTGATGATTGACATATGCCACTGTTGTGATATTGTCTGTCTGAAAACAAATGAACGGTTCTCTCTTTAACAGAGGCCAAAACTGAAGAGCTCTGAGAATTGCACGGAGTTCTAAAATATTTATTGGTAATCTCGCCTCTTGAGATTTCCAAACCCCATGTGCTGTCAGAGATCGCCAAACAGCTCCCCAACCTGAGAGACTCGCATCTGTTGTGATCACAGTCCAGGTTGGCCAAACAAAAGAAGCCCCTTGAACTAAACTATGGGGATCTATCCACGATGTCAGAGAGTGTCGTACATTGGGATTTAAGGATATTAATTGTGATATCTTTGTATAATCCCTGCACCATTGATTCAGCATACAAAGCTGAAGAGGTCTCATGTGAAATCGAGCAAAGAGGATTGTGTCCGATGCTGCAGTCATGAGACCTAAAACTTCCATGCACATAGCCACTGAAGGGAATGACTGAGACTGAAGGTGCTGGCAGGCTGCAAATTTTTTTAAACGTCTCTGTTTTCTGTTAGAGACAGAGTAATGGACACTGAATCTATCTGGAAGCCTAAAAAGGTGACCCTTGTCTGAGGAATCAAGAAACTCTTTGGTAAATTGATCCTCCAACCATGTTTTTCGAAGAAACAACACTAGTTGATTCGTGTGAGATTCTGCAGAACGTAAAGACTGAGCTAGTACCAAGATATCGTCCAAATAAGGAAACACTGCAATACCCTGTTCTCTGATTACAGAGAGTAGGGCACCTAGAACCTTTGAAAAGATTCTTGGAGCTGTTGCTAGGCCAAATGGAAGAGCAACACATTGGTAATGCTTGTCTAGAAAAGAGACTCTCAGAAACTGATAATGTTCTGGATGAATCGGAATATGAAGGTATGCATCTTGCAAGTCTATTGTGGACATATAATGTCCTTGCTGAACAAAAGGCAGAATAGTCCTTATAGTCATCATCTTGAAAGTTGGTACTCTTACATAACGATTCAAAATTTTTAGATCCAGAACTGGTCTGAATACATTTTCCTTCTTTGGGACAATGAATAGATTTGAATAAAACCCCAAACCTTGTTCCAGAAGAGGAACTGGCATGATTACCCCTGAAGACTCCAGGTCTAAAACACACTTCAGGAAAGCCTGAGCTTTTACTGGATTTACTGGGATACGTGAGAGAAAAAATCTTCTCACAGGAGGTCTTACTCTGAATCCTATTCGATACCCTTGAGAGACAATGCTCTGAATCCATTGATTTTGAACAGATTTTATCCAAATATCCTTGAAAAACCTTAATCTGCCCCCTACCAGCTGAGCTGGAATGAGGGCCACACCTTCATGCGGACTTAGGGGCTGACTTTGGTTTCCTAAAAGGCTTGGATTTATTCCAATTTGAGGAAGGTTTCCAATTGGAGGCAGATTCCTTGGGGGAAGGATTGAGTTTTTGTTCCTTATTCTGACGAAAGGAACGAAAACGGTTAGAAGTCTTAGATTTAGATGTCATATCAGCATTCCAAGATTTAAGCCACAAAGCTCTTCTAGCTAAAAACAGAATTTATGCTTACCTGATAAATTACTTTCTCCAACGGTGTGTCCGGTCCACGGCGTCATCCTTACTTGTGGGATATTCTCTTCCCCAACAGGAAATGGCAAAGAGTCCCAGCAAAGCTGGTCACATGATCCCTCCTAGGCTCCGCCCACCCCAGTCATTCGACCGACGGACAGGAGGAAATATATATAGGAGAAACCATATGGTACCGTGGTGACTGTAGTTAGAGAAAATAATTCATCAGACCTGATTAAAAAACCAGGGCGGGCCGTGGACCGGACACACCGTTGGAGAAAGTAATTTATCAGGTAAGCATAAATTCTGTTTTCTCCAACATTGGTGTGTCCGGTCCACGGCGTCATCCTTACTTGTGGGAACCAATACCAAAGCTTTAGGACACGGATGAAGGGAGGGAGCAAATCAGGTCACCTAAATGGAAGGCACCACGGCTTGCAAAACCTTTCTCCCAAAAATAGCCTCCGAAGAAGCAAAAGTATCAAATTTGTAAAATTTGGCAAAAGTGTGCAGTGAAGACCAAGTCGCTGCCTTACATATCTGGTCAACAGAAGCCTCGTTCTTGAAGGCCCATGTGGAAGCCACAGCCCTAGTGGAGTGAGCTGTGATTCTTTCAGGAGGCTGCCGTCCGGCAGTCTCATAAGCCAATCGGATAATGCTTTTAAGCCAAAAGGAAAGAGAGGTAGAAGTCGCTTTTTGACCTCTCCTTTTACCAGAATAAACAACAAACAAGGAAGATGTTTGTCTGAAATCTTTAGTAGCCTCTAAATAGAATTTTAGAGCACGGACTACGTCCAAATTGTGTAACAAACGTTCCTTCTTTGAAACTGGATTTGGACACAAAGAAGGTACAACTATCTCCTGGTTAATATTTTTGTTGGAAACAACTTTCGGAAGAAAACCAGGCTTAGTACGCAAAACCACCTTATCTGCATGGAACACCAGATAGGGCGGAGAACACTGCAGAGCAGATAACTCTGAAACTCTTCTAGCAGAAGAAATTGCAACCAAAAACAAAACTTTCCAAGATAATAACTTAATATCTACGGAATGTAAGGGTTCAAACGGAACCCCCTGAAGAACTGAAAGAACTAGATTTAGACTCCAGGGAGGAGTCAAAGGTCTGTAAACAGGCTTGATCCTAACCAGAGCCTGAACAAATGCTTGAACATCTGGCACAGCTGCCAGTCTTTTGTGAAGTAAAACAGATAAAGCAGAGATCTGTCCCTTCAGAGAACTTGCAGATAATCCTTTCTCCAAACCTTCTTGTAGAAAGGATAGAATCTTAGGAATTTTTATCTTGTTCCATGGGAATCCTTTAGATTCACACCAACAGATATATTTTTTCCATATTTTATGGTAAATTTTTCTAGTTACAGGCTTTCTAGCCTGAATCAGAGTATCTATTACAGAATCTGAAAACCCACGCTTTGATAAAATCAAGCGTTCAATCTCCAAGCCGTCAGTTGGAGGGAAACCAGATTCGGATGTTCGAATGGACCCTGAACAAGAAGGTCCTGTCTCAAAGGTAGCTTCCATGGTGGAGCCGATGACATATTCACCAGGTCTGCATACCAAGTCCTGCGTGGCCACGCAGGAGCTATCAAGATCACCGAGGCCCTCTCCTGATTGATCCTGGCTACCAGCCTGGGGATGAGAGGAAACGGTGGGAATACATAAGCTAGGTTGAAGGTCCAAGGTGCTACTAGTGCATCTACTAGAGTCGCTTTGGGATCCCTGGATCTGTACCCGTAGCAAGGAACCTTGAAGTTCTGACGAGACGCCATCAGATCCATGTCTGGAATGCCCCATAATTGAGTTATTTGGGCAAAGATTTCCGGATGGAGTTCCCACTCCCCCGGATGGAATGTCTGACGACTCAGAAAATCCGCTTCCCAATTTTCCACTCCTGGGATGTGGATCGCAGACAAGTGGCAGGAGTGATCCTCCGCCCATTGAATTATCTTGGTCACTTCTTTCATCGCCAGGGAACTCCTTGTTCCCCCCTGATGATTGATATATGCAACAGTCGTCATGTTGTCTGACTGAAACCTTATGAATTTGGCCTTTGCTAGTTGAGGCCAAGCTCTGAGAGCATTGAATATCGCTCTCAGTTCCAGAATGTTTATCGGGAGAAGAGACTCTTCCCGAGACCATAGACCCTGAGCTTTCAGGGATTCCCAGACCGCACCCCAGCCCACTAGGCTGGCGTCGGTCGTGACAATGACCCACTCTGGTCTGCGGAAGCTCATTCCCTGTGACAGATTGTCCAGGGTCAGCCACCAACGGAGTGAATCTCTGGTCTTTTGATCTACTTGAATCGTCGGAGACAAGTCTGTATAATCCCCATTCCACTGTCTGAGCATGCACAGTTGTAATGGTCTTAGATGAATTCGTGCAAAAGGAACTATGTCCATTGTTGCAACCATCAATCCTATTACTTCCATGCACTGCGCTATGGAAGGACGAGGAACAGAATGAAGTACTTGACAAGAGCTTAGAAGTTTTGATTTTCTGACCTCTGTCAGAAAAATCCTCATTTCTAAGGAATCTATTATTGTTCCCAAGAAGGGAACTCTTGTTGACGGGGACAGAGAACTTTTTTCTTTGTTCACCTTCCATCCGTGAGATCTGAGAAAGGCTAGGACGATGTCCGTATGAGCCTTTGCTTTTGACAGGGACGACGCTTGAATCAGGATGTCGTCCAAGTAAGGTACTACTGCAATGCCCCTTGGTCTTAGAACCGCTAGAAGGGACCCTAGTACCTTTGTGAAAATCCTTGGAGCAGTGGCTAATCCGAATGGAAGTGCCACAAACTGGTAATGCTTGTCCAGAAAAGCGAACCTTAGGAACTGATGATGTTCCTTGTGGATAGGAATATGTAGGTACGCATCCTTTAAATCCACGGTAGTCATAAATTGATTTTCCTGGATAGTAGGTAGGATCGTTCGAATAGTTTCCATTTTGAACGATGGTACCCTGAGAAATTTGTTTAGGATCTTTAGATCCAAAATTGGTCTGAATGTTCCCTCTTTTTTGGGAACTATGAACAGATTGGAATAAAATCGTATTCCTTGTTCTCTTATTTGAACTGGATGTATCACTCCCATCTTTAACAGGTCTTCTACACAATGTAAGAATGCCTGTCTCTTTATTTGGTTTGAAGATAATTGAGACCTGTGGAACCTTCCCCTTGGGGGTAGTTCCTTGAATTCCAGGAGATAACCTTGAGAAACTATTTCTAGCGCCCAAGGATCCTGAACATCTCTTGCCCAAGCCTGAGCAAAGAGATAAAGTCTGCCCCCCACTAGATCCGGTCCCGGATCGGGGGCTATCCCTTCATGCTGTTTTGGTAGCAGTGGTAGGTTTCTTGGCCTGCTTACCCTTGTTCCAGCCTTGCATTGGTTTCCAGGCTGGTTTGGGTTGTGAAGTATTACCTTCTTGCTTAGAGGATACAGAATTAGAGACTGGTCCGTTTCTGCGAAAGGGACAAAAATTAGGCTTATTTTTAGCCTTAAAAGACCTATCCTGTGGGAGGGCGTGGCCCTTTCCCCCAGTGATGTCTGAAATAATCTCTTTCAAATCAGGTCCAAATAATGTTTTACCTTTGAAAGGAATGTTAAGCAATTTTGTCTTGGAAGACACATCCGCTGACCAAGACTTTAGCCAAAGCGCTCTGCGCGCCACGATAGCAAACCCTGAATTTTTCGCCGCTAATCTAGCTAATTGCAAAGCGGCATCTAAAACAAAAGAGTTAGCCAATTTAAGTGCTTGAACTCTGTCCATAACCTCCTCATACGAAGATTCTTTACTGAGCGATTTTTCTAGTTCCTCGAACCAGAAACACGCTGCCGTAGTGACAGGAACAATGCATGAAATTGGTTGTAGAAGGTAACCTTGCTGTACAAAAATCTTTTTAAGCAAACCCTCTAATTTCTTATCCATAGGATCTTTGAAAGCACAACTATCTTCGATAGGAATAGTAGTGCGTTTGTTTAGAGTAGAAACCGCCCCCTCGACCTTGGGGACTGTCTGCCATAAGTCCTTTCTGGGGTCGACCATAGGAAATAATTTCTTAAATATAGGGGGGGGGAACAAAAGGTATGCCGGGCCTTTCCCACTCTTTATTTACTATGTCCGCCACCCGCTTGGGTATAGGAAAAGCGTCGGGGGGCACCGGAACCTCTAGGAACTTGTCCATCTTACATAATTTCTCTGGAATGACCAAATTGTCACAATCATCCAGAGTAGATACCTCCTTAAGCAGTGCGCGGAGATGTTCTAATTTAAATTTAAATGTCACAACATCAGGTTCAGCTTGATGAGAAATTTTTCCTGAATCTGAAATTTCTCCATCAGACAAAACCTCCCTCATGGCCCCTTGAGATTGGTGTGAGGGTATGTCAGAACAGTTATCATCAGCGTCCTCTTGCTCTTCAGTGTTTAAAACTGAGCAATCGCGCTTTCTCTGATAAGTAGGCATTTTGGATAAAAGATTTGCTATGGATTTATCCATTACAGCCGTTAATTGTTGCATGGTAATAAGTATTGGCGCACTAGATGTACTAGGGGCCTCCTGTGTGGGCATAACTGGTGTAGACACAGTAGGGGATGATGTAGTATCATGTTTACTCCCCTCATTTGAGGAATCATCTTGGGCAATATCATTATCTGTGGCATTACTGTCCTTACTTTGTTTGGACACTATGGCACAATTATCACATAAATTTAAATGGGGAGACACATTGGCTTTCATACATATAGAACATAGCTTATCTGATGGTACAGACATGTTAAACAGGCTTAAACTTGTCAACAAAGCACAAAAAAACGTTTTAAAATAAAACCGTTACTGTCACTTTAAATTTCAAACTGAAAACACTTTATTACTGAATATGTGAAAAAGTATGAAGGAATTGTTCAAAATTCACCAAAATTTCACCACACAGTGTCTTAAAGCATTAAAAGTATTGCACACCAAATTTCAGAGCTTTAACCCTTAAATTAACGGAACCGGAGCCGTTTTTACATTTAACCCCTATACAGTCCCAGCTATATGCTTTGCTGAGACCCAACCAAGCCCAGAGGGGAATACGATACCAAATGACGCCTTCTATAAGCTTTTTCAGTGATTCTTAGCTCCTGACACATGCATCTGCATGCCTTGCTCTCCAAAAACAACTGCGCATTAATGGCGCGAAAATGAGGCTCTGTCTATAACTAGAAAGGCCCCCATCTGAAAAAGGTGTCCAACACAGTGCCTGCCGTTTTTCTAAACGTTCCCCAAGATTATAATACCAATTATTAGTTAGAATCTGCATAATATGCCTAGTAAAGCAATCGTTTTAGCCCAGAAAAATGTCTACCAGTTTTTAAGCCCTTTTTGAAGCCCTTTATTCTTTTATGTTTAACTAAGAAAATGGCTTACCGGTCCCCATGAGGGGAAATGACAGCCTTCCAGCATTACATGGTCTTGTTAGAAATATGGCTAGTCATACCTTAAGCAGAAAAGTCTGCTAACTGTTTCCCCCAACTGAAGTTACTTCATCTCAACAGTCCTGTGTGGAAACAGCAATCGATTTTAGTTACTGTCTGCTAAAATCATCTTCCTCTTACAAACAGAAATCTTCATCCTTTTCTGTTTCAGAGTAAATAGTACATACCAGCACTATTTTAAAATAACAAACACTTGATAGAAGAATAAAACTACATTTAAACACCAAAAAACTCTTAACCATCTCCGTGGAGATGTTGCCTGTGCAACGGCAAAGAGAATGACTGGGGTGGGCGGAGCCTAGGAGGGATCATGTGACCAGCTTTGCTGGGACTCTTTGCCATTTCCTGTTGGGGAAGAGAATATCCCACAAGTAAGGATGACGCCGTGGACTGGACACACCAATGTTGGAGAAATAGCTAAAGACATGGATCTAACATCAATTTTGATAATATCAAAAATAGCATCACAAATAAAATGATTAGCATATTGCAGTAAGCGAATAATGCTAGATAAGTCAGAATCCAATTCCTGTTGCGCTAAATTCTCCAACCAGAAAGTTGATGCAGCCGCAACATCAGCCAAAGAAATTGCAGGTCTGAGAAGATGACCTGAATATAAATAGGCCTTCCTTAGATAAGATTCAAGCTTCCTATCTAAAGGATCCTTAAAGGAAGTACCATCTTCCATAGGAATAATGGTACGTTTAGCAAGAGTAGAAATAGCCCCATCAACTTTGGGGATCTTTTCCCAAAACTCTATAGATTTTGCTGGTAAAGGATACAATTTTTTAAACCTTGAAGAAGGAATAAAAGTACCTGGCTTATTCCCATTCCTTAGAAATCATATCAGAAATAGCCTCAGGAATAGGAAACTGTAGAAACCACAGGAGGTTTAAAAACAGCATTTAAACGTTTATTAGACTGAACGTCAAGAGGACTGGTTACCTCAATATCTAAAGTAATTAACACTTCTTTAAATAAAGAATGCATATACTCAATTTTAAATAAATAAGTAGATTTGTCAGTGTCAATGTCTGAGGAAGGATCTTCTGAATCAGATAGATCCTCATCAGAAGAGGATAAATTATTATGTTGTTGGTCATTTGAAATTTCATCAACTAAATGAGAAGTTTTAAAAGACCTTTTACGTTTATTTGAAGGTGGAAATGCAGACAAAAGTGATGTAAAAAAATGAAGGCGCCTAAATATGCACACGAATAAAGTGTACAAAAAGTGAACATGTGATGTATATCCCAAAGTCTTAACTGCCCTCTTCAACAAAGGACAAGGATTAGATATGTGTGTGATATGTATTCACAACTATATTCTTAAAGTGATGGATAACTATATATAAAAGTACATGTGAGTGTACAAAAAATATAACAAAATAACTGTAACTGTGGATATAGATAAAAACACTGTGCCTATAAAGTGTTACTAATGTGTCTTCCAAATCAAAAAAATAAAGATATCGAAAACAACCTCCAGCAACTATGTTGCTGAGATGAAATAACTATCAATGCGAGAGTGGTTACAAACGCATAATAGTAACAAACAATGTTAGAGACACATATTAATGGAGGTATAGCATAAAATACCAGATACATACAATAGGTGCCCAAAAACAAATAGGGTGTATATATAGTTCTTATCCAAAGTTCATGGAGTGGAGATATTTCCTCCGGGTGTTCCCTCAAATAGCGGGTATGCGGCAGCAAATACTCCTTCCAAAGCTGATGGCACCAGCGACGATCTGCAGATAGAGGGGAGAAAAGAAGGAGGCGCCACAATAGTGTGAAATCGTAGATGAATAGGACCCCCACAAAACGATACAAGATCACTTACTGGATTCAGAGCACTTGAGAAGTGCCACAGGTGCGGGCTGAACTATTCACAAGCTGTCCAGCGAGCTTATCCTCACGATTTACTCCGATCCAGTAGCCAAAGTGAAGATTTCATGAAACCCCACAAGTACTTGGGGTCGCAAAAATGCCCAATGATGGTACGAGTATCCTCCTCAGGGCAAAAGTACAGCTAATATTGATATGTCAAAAGCTGATCACTGATAAAAAGTTAAAAATAGCTTTTCAAAGCAAAGATAAAAACAAGCGTGATGACAGATAGGTTAAAATATAACATATATATATATATTCATATATGATGAAACGGTTGTTGTGACCGGGAAACGCGTAGTGTATTAGGTTTCAATAAACTTATATGTTATATTTTAACCCTGAGGAGGATACTCGTACCATCATTGGGCATTTTTGCGACCCCAAGTACTTGTGGGGTTTCATGAAATCTTCACTTTGGCTACTGGATCGGAGTAAATCGTGAGGATAAGCTCGCTGGACAGCTTGTGAATAGTTCAGCCCGCACCTGTGGCACTTCTCAAGTGCTCTGAATCCAGTAAGTGATCTTGTATCGTTTTGTGGGGGTCCTATTCATCTACGATTTCACACTATTGTGGCGCCTCCTTCTTTTCTCCCCTCTATCTGGAAATGCAGACAAAGCCTTCAGAATAGAATCAGAAACAAATTCTTTAAAATTTACAGCTATATCATGCACATTAGAAGTTGAAGGAACTGCAACTGGCAATGTACTATTACTAATGGATACACTATCTGCATGTAAAAGTTTATCATGACAACTATTACAAATGACTTTCGGCTAGATAATTTCTACAATTTTACAACAAATGCACTTAGCTTTGGTTGAATCGATGTCAGGCAGCAATGTTCCAGTAGAAACTTCTGAAGCAGGATCAGGTTGAGACATCTTGCAAAATGTAAGATAAAAAACAACATATAAAGCAAATTTATCTATTTCCTTATATGACAGTTTCAGGAATGGGAAAAAATGCAAATAGCATAGCAAGAGGCAAACATCAATGGGGTATTGAAATAATAAAAAAGTTTGGCGCCAAGTATGACGCACAATGCAACTAAACTTTTTTAGCGCCAAAAAAATAACCGGAAATGACACACTAGCGTCACTAATGACGCAACAGTGTGAAAGGTCTCGGCGTCAAGTATGACGCCGGAAGTGACGAACTTGCGTCATAGACGTACTTTTTCGCGCCAAAAAAATGTTCGTGCAAAGAATAACGCAATAAAGTTTAGCATTTGTCGCACTCGCGGGCCTGATACCGCCCGCAATTTGTAAGAAGTAGTCAATTGAAAAAAAGACTAAACCCCAGATAAGAAATAAATTTCATATTTAAAAGATGTTTATATTCCCCAAATATGAAACTGACAGTCTGCAGAAGGAAATACATGAACCTGACTCATGGAAAATATAAGTACAATATATATATTTAGAACTTTATATAAATGCATAAAGTGCCAAACCATAGCTGAGGTGTCTTAAGAAATAAAAAACATACTTACCAAAAGACACCAATTCACATATAGCAGATAGCCAAACCAGTACTAAAACAGTTATTAGTAGAGGTAATGGTAAATTGACAGTATATCGTCGATCTGAAAAGGGAGGTAGGAGATGAATCTCTACGACCGATAACAGAGAACCTATGAAATAGACCCCCGTTAGGGAAATCATCGTATTCAATAAGTGATACTCCCTTCACGTCTCTCTGACATTCGCTGTACTCAGAGGAATCGGGCTTCAACAATGCTGAGAAGCGCATATCAACGTAGAAATCTTAGCACAAACTTACTTCACCACCTCCATAGGAGGCAAAGTTTGTAAAACTGAATTGTGGGTGTGGTGGGGGGTGTATTTATAGGCATTTTGAGGTTTGGGAAACTTTGCCCCTCCTGGTAGTATTGTATATCCCATATGTCACTAGCTCATGGACTCTTGCCAATTACATGAAAGAAATGGAACTGATCACTCTGTCTAAAATATCTTGATGACAGCTTCCTTGGCCTAACAATTCCCAGTACTCTTGGAAATCAAATACCCCAGTATAGATAGGTCATCCCTGATGCTGGGTAAAGTAGGCAGGCTCAAGAGTATGCACATGTCTGCACTATTGCAATGCTTTGAGCAAATGTTATAGATTTTGCAAACACTGCTGCCATCTTACTGCTCAAAAGTATTCATGTAAAACTGCCGCCATACAGTTCACTGGATATGTGCATGTTACCTACCTATGTTTCTCTTTAGCAAAGAATACCAGAAAAACAAAGTAAAATTTGATAATAAAAGTAAATCGGAATTTTATTTTAAATTGAATGCTCTATCTGGATCATGAGACAAAATTTTGAGTTTAATGTCTACGGCTTAAGGGTGAATAAAAAAAAAAAGGAGCTTTGAATGCCGTGGGGTTAAATCAGACAGCCAATACACTTCTATAAAATTAAAAAATGTTGAAACATTATGCAAGCAAGCACAAAGAAATATACTTGTCTATGTGACAACCCTTCCGGAAACAGAGCACGAACGTCTTTATAATCTGAATAAAAATAAATACATGAGCATACCTGATCCGTGCACACACCCTATGCATTCTCATTTACAAATCTCATCAATAGCTTCTATCACCTAGAATCCTCCCTGAGGGCGACTTGACATAAGCAGAGAGATGGAATTCTATTGCTGATCTTTACTATCCACTGTCACGCTATATAAATTTTTATGGGAAATGCAGTTAATAAATGTTAAAATCTGATACATTATGCCAAGTCAAGTAAAACGACCTTTCAGCGCACTTTGTTTGAAATGTATAATGAAATAGATTCTACCTATAAATATGTATTGTATGGCATGCAGAATAGGTTGGAGGTTACCGTATATCCACAATATTAAGGGCGAAAAATCTGCACAATCTACAGTACCAATTTCCTATCTTTAACCCTGTAGCTGCCAGAGATGATGCCACAGGGCCTTATGTAATGCACTAATAACACAAGAATAAAACACCATTTTATTTAATAAAGCTGCATCTGTGTCTACAGGAAGCTATGAGCAATAAAAAAGCGGCCCTGCAATAACGATGGAGCTCCTACTCAAATAATAGCTCTGGCGAGTTTGCTAATAAAGTTAAGAGGTAGAAAGGAACATTTTAATGCTTTAGGAGCAGGTCACATTTGTATTTCGCACCCTACGATATTATGTGTTTAACCTCTATATGAGGGTTAAAAGTCACACTTAGGTGTTGGAGGCCTTGCGGCTCCTGAGCAGTACGCAACCACTGAGCCGATTAGGAGCAAGTCACAAGTACCTGCAAAAGGGCAGTAAACTACGGTCATATAAATGAGAATATTTGCTTTTTCTAATTAGTGCATTCATTTTCTATCATGATTTGCATAGATAGTACAATTTTACTTCTTTTTATCAAATTTGCTTCATTATTTCGTTATCCTTTGCTGGAGGAACAGTATTACACTACTACCAAGAAAACGGAGCACATTTGAAAATAGAAGTGAATTTAAAATGACCCGCTCTGTCTGAATCATGGAAGTTTAATTTTGACTTTCCAATCCCTTTTAAGTGTACCCCTGAGGAAACTGGGAGCATTGGCAAACTATTGCATTTTTATTATTGTTTCGTCATACCAGAAAAAAATAGTGTTTCTCAATCACCCTCAGAAGCCCAGATTGTTACTCACTGACTGACACAGTTGCAAAGTTAGGAAAATGCTAAGAATCTAGACAGGAACATTTAAGGACTGGAGAGGAGAAAATAAGATACAAACTGTGCCACAGTGAAATGTCACAAGTAAAATGTGCTATAGCCACGTGTGCTACAGTGAAATGTCACAAGTAAAATGTGCTATAGCCAGACCTGAAGCGCGTTGAATATCGCTCTCAGTTCTAGAATATTGATTGGGAGGAGAGTCTCCTCCTGAGTCCACAAACCCTGTGCTTTCAGGGAATTCCAGACTGCACCCCAGCCCAATAGGCTGGCGTCCGTCGTCACTATGACCCACGCTGGCCTGCGGAAACACATTCCCTTGGACAGATGATCCTGTGACAACCACCAAAGAAGAGAGTTTCTGGTCTCTTGGTCCAGATTTATCTGAGGAGATAAATCTGCATAATCCCCATTCCACTGTTTGAGCATGAAAAGTTGCAGTGGTCTGAGATGCAAGCGAGCAAACGGAACTATGTCCATTGCCGCTACCATCAAACCAATTACCTCCATACACTTAGCCACTGACAGCCGAGGAATGGAATGTAGAGCTCGGCAGATGGATAAAATCTTTGATTTCCTGACCTCTGTCAGAACAAATTTCATGTCCACCGAATCTATCAGAGTTCCCAGGAATGGAACTCTTGTGAGAGGGATAAGTGAACTCATTTTTACGTTCACCTTCCAACCGTGAGATCTTAGAAAAGCCAACACGATGTCCGTGTGAGACTTGGCTAGCTGGTAAGTTGACGCCTGGATTAAGATATCGTCCAGATAAGGCGCCACTGTTATGCCCAGCGGCCTTAGAACCGCCAGAAGGGACCCTAGCACCTTCGTGAAAATTCTGGGAGCCGTGGCCAACCCGAAGGGAAGAGCCACAAACTGGTAATGCTTGTCCAGAAAGGCGAACCTAAGGAACTGGTGATGATCTTTGTGGATAGGAATGTGTAGATACGCATCCTTTAAATCCATGGTGGTCATCGGCAAAATAGTCCGAATGGTCTCCATCTTGAAGGATGGGACTCTGAGGAACTTGTTTAGGATCTTGAGATCCAAAATTGGTCTGAAAGTTACCTCTTTTTTGGGAACCACAAACAGATTGGAGTAGAACCCTTGCCCCTGTTCTGTTTCCGGAACTGGGCAGTTCACTCCCATGGAATATAGGTCTTCTACACAGAGTAAGAACGCCTCTCTTTTTGTCTGGTTTACAGACAATTGAGAAAGATGGAATCTCCCCCTTGGGGGAGAATCTTTGAAACCTAGAAGATACCCCTGGGTTACTATTTCTAAAGCCCAGGAATCCTGAACGTCTCTTGCCCAAGCCTGAGCGAAGAGAGAAAGTCTGCCCCCTACTAGATCCGGTCCCGGATTGGGGGCTACCCCTTCATGCTGTCTTGGAGGCAGCAGCAGGCTTCTTGGCCTGTTTACCCTTGTTCCAAGTCTGGTTAGGTCTCCAGACTGACTTGGATTGAGCCAGATTCCCCTCTTGCTTTGCGGCAGGGGAAGAGGAAGAGGGACCACCTTTGAAGTTTTGAAAGGAACGAAAATTATTTTGTTTGATCCTCATCTTATTCGTCTTATCCTGAGGAAGGGCATGGCCTTTCTCTTAAGTGATGTCTGAAATGATCTCTTTCAGTTCAGGCCCGAATAGGGTCTTACCCTTGAAAGGGATGGCTAAAAGCTTAGCTTTTGATGACACATCAGCAGACCAGGACTTAAGCCATAACGCTCTACACGCTAAAATGGCAAAACCTGAATTCTTCGCCGCTAATTTAGCCAATTGAAAAGCGGCATCTGTAATGAAAGAATTAGCTAGCTTGAGAGCCCTAATTCTATCCAGAATATCCTCTAAGGGAGTCTCAACCTGAAGAGCCTCTTCCAGAGTCTCGAACCAAAAGGACGCTGCAGTAGTTACAGGAACAATGCACGCTATAGGTTGGAGAAGAAAACCTTGATGAACAAATATTTTCTTCAGGAGACCCTCTAATTTTTTATCCATAGGATCTTTGAAAGCACAACTGTCCTCAATAGGTATAGTTGTATGCTTAGCCAGGGTAGAAATAGCTCCCTCCACCTTAGGGACCGTCTGCCAAGAGTCCCGCACGGCGTCTGATATGGGAAACATTTTCTTAAAAGTAGGAGGGGGAGCGAAGGGAATACCTGGTCTATCCCACTCCTTAGTAACAATTTCCGAAATCCTCTTAGGGACCAGTAAAACAATAGTGTAGGCAGGAACCTCTAGGAATCTGTCCATTTTACACAATTTCTCTGGAACTACAATAGGGTCACAATCATCCAGAGTCGCTAAAACCTCCCTGAGCAATAAGCGGAGGTGTTCTAGTTTAAATTTAAAAGCTGTCATATCAGAATCTGTCTGAGGGAACATATTTCCTAAGTCAGAAATCTCTACCTCAGCCAGCAAATCCCTCACTTCAGAACATTGTGAGGGTACATCAGATATGGCTAATAAAGCGTCAGAGGGCTCAGCGTTTGTTCTCACACCAGACCTGCTGTGCTTCCCCTGCAACCCAGGCAGCTTAGATAAAACCTCTGTGAGGGTAGTATTCATAACTGCGGCCATATCCTGCAGGGTGAAAGAATTAGACGCACTAGAATACTTGGCGTTGCTTGTGCGGGCGTTAACGGTTGTGACACTTGGGGAGAATTAGATGGCATAACCTGATTCTCTTCTGACTGAGAATCATCCTGCGACATACTTTTAGCAGCTAAAATATGTTCTTTACAATTTATTGACCTTTCAGTGCATGAGGGACACATTCTAAGTGGAGGTTCCACAATGGCTTCTAAACATATTGAACATTGACTTTCCTCAATGTCAGACATGTTGAACAGGCTAGTAATGACTACAAGCATGAAAACACTTTATTTAGTGAAAAAAATAACAATCTTAAAAAACGGTACTGTGCCTTTAAGAGAAACGTATACACGTTCTGCAAAACAGCCTAAACATGCAATTTTTTCAAAATTTTGTATGTAGACACACTATAGGAAGTTAAGATTGCACCACAATTTTTTTTTAACAATTAACCCCTTCATTTCCAAACCGGATCGAAAAAAGGCCCAGATCCGGAAAAAAAAAACACTCTCAGCTCAATTTGGCCCACAACATACACCAGGGCCCTCAGGAGTTAGAGCTTGCTGTTTACTGACAAAACTAACTGCGCACCTAAGGTGCGAAAATAGGCCCCGCCCATCTCACTCGATGTTTCCTCAGCCTTAAAGAACCGCACCAGATCGGTTATAACTAGCCATGTGGGTTTTAAGACCCGAAAATTAAGCCATGTGTGCCCTAATAAAATTGACCAAAAACGTTTATTGCCCACAAAAACGTTAAAGCACTCCCAATCAACAAAAAAAAAAGTTTGCTCACAAACATTTGTTTCAGTGTCAACCATATTAGAAATTGGCCCCATATGCAAGCTAAGTAATGCCCTTCTTTTAGCTCTAGGATTACTGCTTACCCTTACCCTCCTGGGTATAATGTCAGCCTTTCTGAAATACACAGTCTCTCCAGAAAAATATGACTGAACATACCTCATTGCTGCATAGCATGAAACCGTTCCTCACACTGAAGTTTCCTGTACTCCTCAGCCTCTGTGGGAACAGCAATGGACCTTAGTTACAAATGCCAAGATCATCATCCTCCAGGCAGCAGTACACCGGTACCATTTAAAAGAACAAACTCTTGCGTGAAGAAATTAAAAACTAATATTTTATCACCTCTTTCACTTTACCCTTCCTAGTACTTAGAGTAGGCAAAGAGAATGACTGGGGGAGGAACTAAGGGAGGAGCTATATAGACAGCTCTGCTGTGGTGCTCTTTGCCACTTCCTGGAGGGAAGGATAATATCCCACAAGTAAAGGATGAATCCGTGGACTCGTCTTACTGTTATAGAAGAAACAACCCATTCAGTTACATAAAATTCAGATTATAGGGTAGTATGATTTAAAAAATGTCTTGGCAAATCTGAATCATTCAGTTTTCTGAATAGATATGTAAAATAAACTAAAACAAAATGGAAGCCAAAGGTAAATCTTAGCAATTATGGTTTCCGGACTTTTTTGACACAAAGGTCAATAGTATAATGATTCAGTACAGTCTCTGCATACTTTTGTATTAAACACACACACTCAGGGCCGGCCTGGGTCTGAGAATGAAATAGCGCCCCCCAGAAGTAACATTACTGATTAGTATATCTACTTACTAGCCTGGCCTCTGACCTTACGAAGCCTGCCTACCTGCATGCAACCAATGTTTAGGCCCAATTGCACAATAACTGGGAAGGAAGGTAGGGAAGAGATGCACTTGTCCCACATAGAATATTCTGGGTGTTTGTGCATGAGGAGGATATGCTGCTGGGAGCCTGCAACTTCCCCCACGAAGACAGAGGACAGGAGTGATCTGGGTCTGACAGTCACTGAAGTGCTGCCCCTTGTCAAGTGCTGCCTGAGTCCATTGGACCTACTTGGTCCATTGGTTGAGCCGGCCCTGCACACACTGCAATTCAACCAAGACTGGTACGTTGTGTGCACACATTACTAATCTCAAAACCCAGCTGCCAGCAGGTGCTGACTGGAGCACATGCACAGTACACTACCATACCTGCCAATCAAGCTTGTGCACTTACTAATCAGTGGGTAAACACACTTTGAGATCGACACTGGGGGCATTTTAGTGCTGCTGTTTTCACCGTTAATAATAAAGCACAATATTCACACTGTTGTAAAGCAAGAAGAGCTGTATAGCTCCAGCTAGAAAAAACCTCTAATGCATATTATACTACAAGATGCAAAGGAGACATGAAATAGCAGATACTGTAGCACAGAGGTCGACAAACCTGTTGAAAATTTAGGAGCCAGTATAAATTTTTAGGAGCCGGTCATATTTTTAGGAGGCAGACTGTGGTATTTGTAAATAGATCTATGGAGAATAACTCAAAAAGTAAAGAGCTAGGGGTAAAATTGTAGGAGCCAGTGGCTACCTGGCTCCTGGGTTTGTCGAGCCCTGCTGTAGCACATGAACATTGTCTGTATCAGAGAAAGGGAAGCACTGATGTCCTATGCATGCATTCACACATCAGCACCTATTATCACTGAACTGGAGAAAACTGAAACGCTACCCATACTTGTTAGTCCTGCTTGGTGTCCAAGTCGTTTCTAACACACTTATTGCTTATCAAACAACATCTGATGTTCATTCACAAGATGTACACAGCTACTATGATAGGAAACATTCACATACTTAACAAACATGGATTTTCTTGGTTATTCTGTTAATAAAGTCTGACAAATCTTTGCAAACCTCCGTTTAGCACTGAAGTTTAATGCCACATGGAAAAATATTTGGTTGAAATGAATTTGCTAATCACGGGCAGAAGCAAATGAAATGTAATTGAGGTGCTACGCATACAAATACATGTTACCCTGCACAGCAGCATCTGTGCACGCTGCTGGCAAGATAATGAGATTAAGCTGATGTACTGGCATCCTGATCTGATCACTTTATCTTGTTCACGATCTCTGCTGGGAAAACAAAAAGGTTAGAGCTGCTGATCCCCCTCTATGCTGCTGCAAATGCTCTAATAAAAAAATATCAGCCTGGCAGGAACTGGATTTACCTCTACTTCATTCAGGAACGGCTGCCTGACAAGCAAGCACAATCATATATGCAAAGGGAAACCGTGTCACTTAAATGGTCTGCACACATCTGCAGATTAAAGACATTTAACCAGTAATGAGTAATACTAGCACATCCCTAGGGTCCTCAAAGGAGGCGCACAGCAAAAATATTAAAGCTCCCATATGCTCAAACTGTCATTAAAGGCTTTTGAACATTAATGCAACAATGTCAGTTTTCCATAAAAATACTATTCTGTTTTTTTTTTCTTTCAATATTCAAACACGTTAAGAAAAGAAATGTAGTTTGCACAATTATTAAGCAAAACATCACCATACAGAAGCTTTCTGGTGTCATCTTCTATGGTATAACATTAGTATGTAAATAATTACTTCTTAAAAATAATTCACACTTTGTATGGTTCCAAATTTATCAATTCAACCTATCCAAAATACCACAATTTAGGACTCTAAACTTGTTTTACAAAATGAAATCAATTAAAGAATGATGTCACTCTGCACTAGGGCTGCACGATTAATCGCGGATGCGGTTTTAAACCGCGATCAATCGCAGCGGTTTTAAAATCACGAGAGTACGCAATTAAAAAAAAAAATATGTATGCTTACCTGATAAATGTATTTCTTGCTTGACACGAGTCCACAGATCATCTAATTACTATGGGGAATATCACTCATGTCCAGCAGGAGGCGGCAAAGAGCACCACCGCAAAGCTGCTAAATATCACCTCCCTTCCCTCCAACCCCAGTCATTCGACCAAAGCAAAGGAGAGAAAGGAAGCAACAAGGTGCAGAAGTGTCTGAAGTTTACAATATACCAACAACCTGTCCAAAGAACAGGGCGGGCCGTGGACTCATCGTTTCAAGAAATAAATAAATTTATCAGGCAAGCATAAATTGTGCTTTCTTTCTAATGACACGATGAGTCCACGGATCATCTACTTACTATTGGGAATCAATACCCAAGCTAGAGTACACAGATGATAAGGGAGGGAACCTAAACGGAAGGCACCACTGCTTGAAGAACCTTTCTCCCAAAAGAGGGCCTCAGCCGATGCAAAAGTATCAAATTTATAGAATTTTGAGAAAGTGTGAAGAGAGGACCAAGTTGCAGCCTTGCAAATCTGTTCCACAGAAGCTTAATTTTTGAATGCCCAGGAAGAGGAAACAGCCCTTGTAGAATGAGCCGTAACTCTCTCAGGAGGCTGCTGTCCAGCAGTTTCATAGGCAAAGCGAATGATACTCTTCAGCCACAAAGAAAGAGAAGTAGCCATAGTTTTTTGCCCCTTACGTTTCTCAGAGAAAACCACAAACAGAGCAGAAGACTGACGAATATCCTTAGTCGCCTGTAAATAGAATTTTAATGCACGCACCACACCCAGATTGTGCAAAAGCCGTTCCTTTTGAGAAGAAGGATTAGGACACAAGGAAGGAACAACAATCTCTTGATTAATGTTCCGTTATGAAATTACTTTAGGAAGAAACCCTAACTTAGTACGCAAAAACACCTTATCCGAATGAAAAATAAGGTAAGGAGACTCATACTGTAATGCCGAGAGCTCTGACACTCTACGAGCAGATGAAATAGCAACAAGAAACAAAACTTTCCAAGATAACAACTTAATATCTAAGGAATGCATATGCTCAAACGGAGCCCCTTGAAGAACCTTAAGAACTAAATTAAGACTCCAGGGAGGAGTAACTGGCTTGAACACAGTCCTAATCCTGACCAAACGATTGCACGTCTGGGACGTCCGCCAGATGTTTATGTAACAAAATAGACAAGGCAGATATTTGGCCCTTTAGGGAACTTGCCGATAAACCCTTCTCTAAACCTTCTTGGAGAAAGGACAGAATTCTAGGAATCCAAACTCTACTCCAAGAGTAGCCCTTGGATTCACACCAATATAGATATTTACGCCATATCTTGTGGTAAATCTTTCTAGTCACAGGTTTACGAGCCTGAATCATGGTCTCAATGACCGATTCTGAAACTCCACGCTTGGATAAAATTAAGCGTTTAATCTCCAAGCAGTCAGCTTCAGAGAAACTAGATTTGGATGAAGCAAGGGCCCTTGAAGTAGAAGGTCTCCAAGGTGGAAGAGATGACATGTCCACCAGGTCTGCATACCAAATCCTGTGAGGCCACGCCAGTGCAATGAGGATCACCGATGCCCACTCCTGCTTGATTCGAGCAATGACCCGAGGTAGCAGAGCGAACGGAGGAAATGGGTATGCGAGACTGAAATTCCAAGGTACCGCCAGGGCGTCTATCCGTACAGCCTGAGGGTCCCTTGACCTCAACCCATACCTCGGAAGCTTGGCATTCTGCCGAGATGCCATGAGATCCAATTCCGGCTGACCCCATTTGAGAATCAGGCTGGAAAACACTTCCAGATGGAGTTCCCACTCCCCCGGGTGAAAGGTCTGCATGCTCAGGAAGTCCGCCTCCCAGTTGTCCACCCCTTGGATGTGGATGGCCGACAGACAGCAATTGTGGGTCTCTGCACACTGAATTATCTTGGCTACCTCTGTCATGGCCAAGGAACTCTGCGTTCCTCCCTGATGGTTGATGTAAGCCACTGAAGTTATGTTGTCCGACTGGAACCTGATGAACCGGGCCAAGGCTAACAGAGACCAGGCCAGAAGAGCATTGAAGATTGCTCTCAGCTCCAGAATGTTTATGGGTAGAACAGACCAAGTCCATGTTCCCTGAGCCTTTAGAGAGCCTCAGACTGCTCCCCATCCCAGAAGGCTGGTGTCTGTTGTCACAATCACCCAAGAGGGTCTGTGAAAGCAGGTTCCCTGGGAGAGATAATCCTGAGGCAACCACCAAAGAAGAGAATCCCTTGTCTCCTGCTCCAGCTGTAATTGCGGAGACAGATCCGCATAATCTCAGTTTGCAGAGGACTGAGGTGGAAACGGGTGAATGCGATGATGTCCATTGCCGCTACCATCAGACCAATAACCTGCATGCACTGAGCTACTGATGGCCGAGGAGCGGACTGAAGCGCTAGCCAAAATCGAAAATCTTTGATTTCCTGACTTCTGTCAGAAAAATCTTCATTGATAAGGAATCTTTTATGGTTCCCAAGAAAATAACCCTTGTACTTGGAACTAAGGAACTCTTTTTCAAATTTACCTTCCATCCGTGAGATCGCAGGAAAGATAACATTTACGTGTGGGATCTTGCTTATTGAAAGGACGGCGCCTGAACCAGAATGTCGTCCAGATAAGGCGCCACTGCAATGCCCCGCAATTGGAGCACCGCCAAAAGGGATCCCAGAACCTTTGAGAAAAATTTGGGAGCTGTGGCAAGGCTGAATGGAAGAGCCACGAACTGGAAGTGTTTGTCTAGAAATGCAATGTGATGGTCCCTGTGGATGGGAACATGCAGGTACACGTCCTTTAAATCCACTATTGTCATAAATTGACCCTCTTGGACCAAAGGAAGAATGGAATAAATAGTTTCCATCTTGAAGGATGGCACTCTGAGGAATTTTTTTTAGACTCTTGAGATCTAAAATTGGTCTGAAGGTTCCCCCCTTCTTGGGAACCACAAACAGATTGGAATAGAACCCCAGACCCCGTTCCTGCATCGGAACAGGAACTATCACTCCCAGGTCGGAGAGGTCCCGAACACAGTGTAAGAACGCCTCTCTTCTTGTCTGGTCTACAGATAATCTTGAAAGCAGAAACCTGCTTCTGGGAGGAAAGTTCTTGAACTCTAGTTTGTATCCCTGGGACATGATGTCCACCTGAGGGAGGAAATGGCCCTTTCCTCCCGTAATGTCAGAAATTAATTCCGTCAAACCCAGCCCAAACAAGGTCTTTCCCTTGTAAGGAAACGCCAAAAGTTTAGACACATCTGAAGACCAAGATTTTAACCATAAAGCTCTGCGGGCCAGTACGGCAAAACCAGAAATCTTAGCAATACAAACAGCGGGTTGCCATTGTAAACCCTGGTGTACATACATTTTCTTGAGTAACCCCTCTAACTTCTTATCCATAGGATCCTTAAAGGAACAACTATCCTCTATGGGAATAGTTGTTCTCTTGGCTAGCGTGGAAATTGCCCCTTCCACCTTGGGTACCGTCTGCCAAGACTCCTTGATAGTCTGCTATAGAAAACATCTTTTTAAATATAGATGATGGGGAAAAAGGGATACCCGGTCTCTCCCATTCCTTAGCAATAATCTCTGTAGCCCTATCTGGTACAGGAAATACCTCCACCATGGAGGGCACGTCAAAATACTTGTTAAGTTTACTGGATTGACTACGACAGTAGTGTCGGAGTCGTCCAGGGTAGCTAAAACCTCCTTAAGTAGCAAACGGAGGTGTTCAAGCTTAAACCTGAAAGAAACAACTTCAGTATCAGCTAAATGCATTATACTCTCTGAATCTGAGATTTCACCCTCAGACGCTACCGAAGTATCCTCCTCTTCAGGTTTCTGGGAAGGAACATTCGGAATAGCCACTACTGTGTCAGCAACCTTAATCACTGATTGATTACCCTTCCTCTTGCGCTTTACCTGCAGCATGGGAAAAGCAGACAACGCATCAGATACCGCTGATGAAATTAGGGAAGTGATGTCTTGCAAAGGTAACTCCAGATGGAGTAATAGAGGAAGTGCTTTGCTGTGGTGCTCTTTGCCACCTCCTGCTGGACAGGAGTGATATTCCCAATAGTAATTAGATGATCCGTGGACTCATTGTGTCATTAGAAAGAAAAAAAATCTTCAGATCGTCATGAAAACGGAGGCGGAAAGGGAGGATGAGAGGCGGACCAGTAAGCGGCCGTGGGCGGACCTGAGAATGCCTGCGAAACGGCCATTTTGGAAGAGATTGAAGAGTGTGTGGGAGTCAGCTGGGAGTGTTGTGGCGGTGGTCAAGCGGTGGTGTGGGGGTGATCAAGCTCAAAGTTGTGAGAAATAAAGTGAATATTGTAAAAAAAAAAAAAAATGTTAAAGTGCCTTACTGCTTTTTTTTTTTTTTTAACTTCTGTGACACTTACCATTGAGTTTGATTACATATTACAATAATACAATATATTTTTAAATGTTCAATAAGGGTTGCTTGTAGGATGTATTGTGAAGTGAATTGTAAAATATAATATATTCAACATAATGTTACCAAAATATATATATAAATAATATCTACTACGTACGGCTCTATCATATCTATCTAGTAGATAGATTAGAGGATGAATGATATATAGAGTTACTTACTAGATGATAAATGTAATATTATATTTATTATTTATATTTATTTAATATATAATTTAGTTGAGTCAAGTGTAGATTCCCAGAAGATAGACCATCAATCATCAGCAGTAGTACACAGTGGTGCAGTGCACAACAAGTTTTTATATTTTTCCTCTAATTACAAGTGTTAATTTTTATGCTCCAAGAGTGTAATGGACATTGAGAAACATGTACAGTAAGCTTCTGTAGTGTTAAATAAATGTTTCTACTATGTAACCACAGCACAGGTAGCTAATTTTATTTGAACTATTTTGTGGTTTGTATTTTTATGCTCCAAGAGTGTATTGGACATTGAGAAACATGTACAGTAAGATTATGTAGTGTTAAATAAACATTTTATTGAAAAATAAAGGTGTTATAGTAATTTTTAATAATATCGCGATTAAATTGAGCTGTTTTTTTTTAAATCGCGATCCCCCCCCCCATATTGCCCAGCCCTACTCTGCACATTATTGTACTTAAGTAAAAGAGTAGGAATACAATATCTAACTATAAATTATTAGTTACATTTTGAAACTGCATAACAAAAAAATTGCCATTTCACAGAGGCGTGACTACTTGTTGTAACAATGTAGGAGTCTGAAAAAAATGTAGTTGCAGAGCCAGCAGGTGCAAGGTGCCTTGCCACTTGTGTTGTAATGACCCTTTAATTAAATTGTATAAGTAAAAAGGGATTTAAAAATTGGGAGTGCATTTCAAATTGGAGGTCCCTCTAAGCTTCAAGGCACAAACAACAATATGCTCAAGAAGTGGAAAACATCAGTGTAAATATTTGCTATAAAGTAACAAAGAATATCAGAAAAAACGTGTAGATGACAGACAACATACATTATCACATTCATAAGCATTCATGTGTAAAGTATTCATCTCTCTGTTTACAGATCTATGATATATAACCACCAACAGATGAGTCTACATTTATCCAGCTAAAATGCACACAATTAATATTTCATACACTGAGCAGATTATGCTGCATTCTTAATGGGTTCTTATTGATCAAAGCAAGGCCGCTAAATGTCTTGTGCCAGAGGATTTATTTTTAAACTATTTTTAATTTGGAAAGATTTGTATGTATGTTGTGCATAACTGAACAGGAAATAAACTTAACTTACCGCTTTACCCATAGCTTAAAGAACATGAATCGTTTTCTTAAAGGAGACTCAGGGCCCAGATCAAGAGCTCCACTCTGGCTAAAATATCTAAGAAGTCTCATCAGTACTATGAGGTGCCTTAAAGACTTTTAGAAACGCAAATTTTAGCTTTAGAGCCGTTTATTCCACCATGCAGGCTCCTGGTAGTTAAAGAGAGACACTTAAAGTTAATGTAAAGTTACATGAATGAGTGCCCGGTTTTTAAAAATACTATAAAAAACAGGGGCACTTTCATTCATTAAACTTTACATTGCAGAAGTTTTAAAAAAATTGACCGCAATGACAAAACCGGCTTCCTCCAATCATGGCGCGCACCACAGAGCATCCATCTTATGAGGCCACTACCTGTGATTGGAGGAAGCCTGTTTTGTCATTGAGGTGCTGAGTACAGAGGAGCTGCAGGTGGAAGATCATGGTCTGTGTTTGCTAAAGAAAAGGTAAGTATTTTTTTTTAAAAAAAGGCTAAAATGTAAAGTTTAATGAATGAAAGTGCCCCTGTTTTTAAAAGGATTTTTAAAAAACGGGCACTCAATTATGAAACTTTACATTCACATTAAGTTACAATATAATGTTAAAAAAACCCACAACCCATACATTTTGAGCAATTTCTCTCTCTGTCAGTGAGTTTTTGATCACTGCCCCTTAAGTCTGTTACTTAGACACTTAAAGGGACAGTCAACACCAGAATTGTTGTTTAAAAAGAAAGATAATCCCTTTATTACCCATTCCCCAGTTTTGCATAACCAACACGGGTATAGAAATACACTTTTTACCTCTGTAATTACCTTGTATCTAAGTCTCTGCAAACTGCCACCTTATTTCAGTTCTTTTGACAGACTTGCATTTTAGCCAATCAGTGCTCGCTCCAGGGTAACTTCACGTGCATGAGCTCAATGTTATCTATATAAAACACATGAACTAATGCCCTCTAGTGGTCAAAATGCATTCAGATTAGAGGCAGTCTTCAAGGTCTAAGAAATTAGCATATGAACCTCCTAGAATTAGCTTTCAACTAAGAATACCAAAAGAACAAAGCAAAATTGGTGATAAAAGTAAATTGGAAAGTTGTTTGAAATTGCATTCCCTATTTAAATCATGAAAGTTTTTTTTGGACTTGACTGTCCCTTTAATGTATAACAGACTATTTATTATTGCACAAGATGCTGCTTACGCAATTCTGACCCCTGCTCAGTCAATTGAGTGTGAGCAGGGATTGTTAATCACACTGGTTGGAGAAGTCCAGGGGATTTAGGAATGCCACTTTATAGTTGGCGTAGCAGGTTAGGAATCAGCAGTCTGATAAACGCTACTTCTTTACTATCGGCTGTGGGGTCTCATGTGAGCCTGCAGCTAAAGGAACTCCACAGCTTCATTCGCAGCTTCTTAAATAGAGCCATATAAGTTAACATACAGATTATACACAACTCAAAAACATAAAATTATGCTTACCTGATAATTTTATTTCCATCGTGGGGAGTCCACGGCTTCATTCATTACTTGTGGGAATTAAGAACCTGGCCACCAGGAGGAGGCAAAGACACCCCAGCCAAAGGCTTAAATACCTCCCCATTTCTCTCATCCCCAAGTCATTCTGCCGAGGGAACAAGGAACAGTAGGAGAAATATATGGGGAATAAATGGTGCCAGAAGAACAAACAAAATTTAGGTCCGCTCCACGGAGCAACATGCAGGAGCTGTGGACTCTCCTCCCCACGATGGAAATAAAATTATCAGGTAAGCATAATTTATATTTTCCATCTAAAGGGGAGGAAAGTCTACGGCTTCATTCATTACTTGTGGGGAATTAATACCCAAGCTCTAGAGGACACTGAATGAAAAAACGGGAGGGCAAAAAAGAGGGGGACCCTAATCTGAGGGCACCACAACCTGCAAAACCTTTCTCCCAAAAACTGCTTCCGCCGAAGCAAAAACGTCAAATTTATAAAACTTTGTAAAAGTGTGGAAGGAGGACCAGGTAGCCGCCTTACAAATCTGCTCCATAGAGGCCTCATTCTGGAAGGCCCAAGACGAAGCCACAGCTCTAGTCGAATGAGCCATGATCCTTTGAGAAGGCTCATGTCCCGCTGTCTCATAGGCTAAGCGAACCATGCTCCTCAACCAAAAGGACAAAGAAGTTGAAGAGGCTTTCTGCCCCTTGCGCTTCCCTGCATACACCACAAAAAGAGATGTAGATTGTCTGAAATCTGTAGCCTGAAGATAAAAATTCAAGGCTCGAACCATGTCCAAATTATGAAGAAACCTCTCCTTGGGAGAAGAGGGGTTAGGACACAAAGAAGGAACTACTATTTCCTGACTGATGTTACGGTTAGACACAACTTTGGGAAGATATCCAAAACCAGTGCGAAGAACAGCCTTATCAGCATGAAAGGCCAAATAAGGAGGCTCAAATTGCAAAGCCGCCAGCTCAGAGACTCTGCGAGCCGATGCAATAGCCAACAGAAAGAGAACTTCCAGGAAAGAATCTTAATGTCAATAGAGTGCAAAGGTTCAAACGGAACCCTCTGCAACACCCTCAGAACCAAGTTCAAGCTCCAAGGAGGAGCGGACCTTCTAAAAACAGGCCTGATTCTAGACAGGACCTGAACAATAGACTGAATATCCGGAAGCTCAGCAAACCTCTTGTGCAATAAATCAGATAATGCCGGAATCTGTCCCTCCAAGGAACTGGCGGCAAGCCCCTTCTCCAGTCCATCCTGGAGAAAGGAAAGAATCCTGGATACCTTAACCTTGTGCCAAGGATATCCATGCTTCTCACACCAGGACAAGTAAGTCCTCCACACCTTATGATAGATGCGACGAGTGAACGGCTTCCTGGCCTGAATAAGAGTATCAATCAATCTCTCAGAAAACTCTCTCCTGACCAAGACTAAGCGTTCAATCTACACGCAGTCAGCCTCAGAGAATCTAGATTTTGATGTTGAAAGGGACCCTGTATCAGCAGATCCCTGTGACAGGTTACCCTTCATGGAGGAGATGACATGCCCACCAGATCCGCAAACCACGTCTTCCGCAGCCACTACAGAGCAATCAGAATAGCCGGAGCTTGATGTGGGCCACTACACGAGGTAGA
Organism: Bombina bombina; assembly: GCF_027579735.1. NCBI lineage: Eukaryota > Metazoa > Chordata > Amphibia > Anura > Bombinatoridae > Bombina > Bombina bombina. The sequence goes on along the minus strand of NC_069504.1, from coordinate 45,729,938 downwards.
AGTGGCAATGGTGGAAAAATATAAACTAGATTGAACCCCCCAGGCACCGCTAAGGCATCTATCAGCTCTGCCTGGGGATCTCTAGACTGCGACCCATATCTGGGTAAGTTTGCAATTGAGTCTGGACACGATGAGATCTGTTCACCTTGAACCTTCAACATTATGTGAATCTCCTTATCAAGAGAACAACTGTTTTTAAATTACTAGGACTACACCTAAGCCTACCTAGGTATGATTTACATCACAGGATACCAAAAGAATGAACCATATTAGATAATAAAAGCAAATTGTAACATTGTTTAAAAGTGCATGCTATATCTGAATCATAAAAGTCTAATTTTGACTTTACTGTTCCTTTAAGTAAATACCCATAACATTTTATAATATGCCTTAAACCTTAGATCTTAGCTTAACCTATTTTGATTCTTAGCCAGCAAAGGAGATTCATATGCACTTAAAATTGTATGCAGTTGAAATGTAAATAATAATTTTCTACTGTTTCTAGTCTACAGAACAATTTGTGTCAACAATCTGAAATGTTCTAAAAATCCATTACGAAGAAAAGTGAGAAGAAAAAAAAAAAAGAAGAAAAACCACCTAACTACTGTATTCTCTCAAGGATCCTGAAGTAGCACCAGTTTTAACTAATGGTCACAGATAGAATGTGCAATTACTCACACAAATACATTTTCCTGCAAGAAATTGTTGACCAGGTTGTGTATAACCAGAATTGTTGATTCTTACACCTCTAGTGCAGTGGTCTCAAAGTACAGGCCCCAGGGCCAAATGCGGCCCTCAAGATAGTTTAATCTGGCCCTC